>NW_027423226.1:0-136654 GCF_048934315.1 Petromyzon marinus
CGAGAGGGGCCTCTTCATCCCCAACGCCGATGGGGGGGCGTTCTCCCCGCTGCCACTGAGAAGGCCCCCTTGGCTTCGGCCAGGATCCGGGCAGCCACCCGGAGCGACTGCAGCCCTGTCTTTGTGGCCACGTCTGCTGGTCCGATCCACCGGCCCCGTGTTTCAGGCTCCACCAGATCTCCCATCCTGGTGAGCCGCGCGTTGGCGAGGCGCCTCTCCATGCCAGGGGTGGTGGTGGTGGATGGCAGCTTTGTCTGTGGGTTCCTGAGGATCGGTTCGAAGACCAGATCCTCAGCCGATCACGGTTGGTTCAGCCTCCTGACGGCGAGGGAGCTCCATGTCTGCAGGACGCTTCTGTAGAAGGGTGGCAGCTGTCCCAGTGGGAGGCCCTGCAGGTCCATGTAGAATAGTTGCTTGGAGCACTGCAGACCCCCCAGCTGTTTCAGGAGGAAGGAGGCCGTGACGCTCCCAGGCCGGTGCAGGGGCGGCGTGCAGGAACTTTTGCGCTGCCTGCAGTCGGAAGGTGGCCAGCTGACTCCGCACGCACACCAGCCCGTGACCGCCCTCGTCCAGTGGCAGGGCCAGGACCCCAGCCGCGACCCGATGTCCTCCACCTGACCAGAAGAAGTCGAGGACTTGCTTCTGAAGTGCGTTGACAAGGCTCATGGGGGGGTGCAGGGAGAAGAGTCGGTGCCACAGTATGGACGTCACCAGCTGGTTCTCCACCAACGTCTTTGTCCTGAAGGTGAGGAACTTGCACAGGCGACTCCAGGTGGCCAGCCGCTCCTTCACCTTCTCCTCCAGCTCGACCCAGTTCCTCTGCGGTGGTTCCTCCTCTGGTCCGAGGAACCCCCCCAGGTGGTGCAGCGATGTTGTGCTCCAATTGATGGCTTTTGCCTTCTCAGGACACTCAGTCATGTCCCACGCTCCAACCAGCAGGCCGCTGCACTTTTGCCAGTTCATTTTTGATGACGAGGCTTTCGAAAAGACCTCCTGGCACTCATGCAGCAGGGCGACATCAGCCAGGGAGCGCAGGATGAGGAGGACGTCGTCGGCGTATGCCGTCAGGACCAACTTGATGCTTGGTTCCCTCAGCACCAGGCCGCTGAGTCTCCGCCTTATGAGATTCAGGAAAGGCTCTAATTCCAGGGCATAAAGTTGGCCCGACAATGGGCATCCCTGTCTCACTCCTCGCTCGAATTTGGCCGGGGCAGTGAGGGCGCCGTTGATCTTGATCATGCACTCCGCCTTGGTGTAGAGTAGGCGGATCGTTCGGACAAAGGCATCCGAAAACCCAAGGTCTTGAGGGTTCCTCCTCTTCCTCCCCCTCCTCCGTTCCGAACACAGATGGACTCGTCCGTCTGAACAAAGCTCGTCGCTCTCTGTGGTGTTAATCCCTCATACTAACATCATGCCAATCCCCCAGTTACATGCTAATTTACTGTTGATATCTAAACTCCTCTCCCCCCTCCTCCGTTCTGAACATAGATGGACTCGTCCGTCTTAACAAAGCTCGTCTCTCTCCGTGGTGCTAATCCCTCACACCAACATCATGCTCATCCCCCAGTTACATGCTAATTTATATGTAAACTGCTTTGTCAAGGTGCTCTGTTCCTCCCACACAGCTTAAAAGACGCTGCCATGCTTGGCAGGGTTCACTCAAGCGCTGTCTTCCAGACAGTCCTGTTTCTTCACCTTTGGAAGGCTACTTGTGTTGTGGCCGAAACGTTGTGAGAATTTTATTCTGTTATTATTATTTTTATTATTTCATCTCCATTCTACGTGACTTTACCGAAAGAACCCAGAAGAACAATGAGCTATCATTATTTTGTTGTTGTTTGCAAAGTGCAGGGTCTTGAGGACTTTGTGGAAAAGTGCGGAATAAATGCAAAGTAACTCCCAAGAAGTGGTGGTGGTTGGACAAAAAGGACAATGGTGACGCCGATGGCTAAGGTCTCCTCCTGCGATGGCGAGATGTAAACTCCCTCGCATGGTATACAGGAGGTCGTGGGTTCGATCCCTATCCCGACCTTAACGCCTGTTATGTATTTGGAGTCCACGTGTTCTCTCTATCTTCCCTCTGCATTTAATCTGGCTGCTGATATACATTACCACGTGATGAGCCACTTCGTTGATCTATCATTTGTGGCCAGGTGGCTTCTGAAAAGAGCTTTATACCTGGTATGTTTTTTTAAGGTGGCCATGGTGCTCACCGTGATCTACATGTTCCTCATGACGGGCACGCTGCTCGCTATGGTCGGCGACATTGTCAAGAACGGTATCCTCACACCCAGCAGCATCTTCTTCATCACTCTCGAGGGCATCCATCTCATCGCCGCGGCGCTGCACCCGCGCGAGTTCTTCTGCATCGTGCACGGATTCTTGTACCTCATCTGCATTCCCACGGGATACCTGCTGCTGCTCATCTACTCATTGGTCAACATGTACAACGTATCATGGGGCACGCGTGAGACCAAGGCGCCTACTGAGCCCTCCCCTAAGGAGGTGAGTTACTTTATGTGTTATCGTTATTGTCGTTGTTGTTTTTGTGTCGAACGTTATTTGGAGTTTCGCTCCATTCTCCTCTGTTGCTCCGTCCCGCACCTCCGATTAGCATGATTGGCTACGTACATTGCAAAAAAGTGTAACATATGCCCCCAACCCCCGCCAAGACGAAGGCAGCGATCCCCATATAGCTTTTAACCGACCGTTGGGGCAAGTGCTGTTAGCGAGTAGCACCTGTGAAGTCCGGAATGGCACATAAGAGGGTAGGTGGCCAGCACCATGCCCGGCCGCCTTTGTCTCCATTGTTGTCATGTTTACTACATCACATTTGGCTATTTTTGAGGCTTTTTGAGGGAAGGCCAAGGACTGGTCCAGATGTATGTATGTTGAACTTCTTTCACACCATGTGTAGCCAACTGTGCTAATTGGAGGTGCGAAGGAAGGAACGTTTCTAAACACAAAGAGCAGTTTTTTAAGAAATTAGTTTTCAATGTAATGATTTAAAAGTGCATAGCTCCAATTGCTTTCTCATATTGGAAGGAAGAGGGTTCCAGATGGACGCACAAGCGCACCCAAAAGCACGCGATGTGGTCACTGTCTTTGTTCAATGGTTAGCCAAAATCCACTGATGAGAGGATGACCGGAGCTTGCAAAATTATCGTTTATGTTTCTTGACAAGAACGGTGGTGGTGGCTGTGCCACTCGTGTCCATTAATCCAACACGGTGGGTATCGAGGAGGAGTCATTCACTGACTTTCCAGGAGAATGTAGTATGACAATTATGGACTCTATCTGTTCCATCTGAATAGAACGCAATGTTTCCCCCTCGCATTTGTGGGTCTATTCCATGGTGTTCTGGTTTCCCGTTGGCCAATAAAATCTTCATACATGGAGGACCGCAGAGCTTGGACAGTTATTGGCGCCAGTTCACTGAGCAGCTGAAACTGCCTTCCAGCTTGTGTGCGCTTCCCGCTGGTTTGATATCATTGAAGGACCCTGCCTTCAGCACAATGTCAATCCTCCTGTCCCAGCAGAAGAAGGAACGCAAGCATCGTTTGAATGGAACGAAATGCTGTATACTGCCACTCGAGTGGGACTGCTTCCAGTGGAGGATCAGCGTCCATCCGAAGAAATACTCGGCACTGAGTCAGGAGGATGACAGTTCAAGGTGCCACCACCTCACTGAGAGCCTGTAGCCATGCTTTTAACTTTGATCCTTACCTCTCGTGTATCGATAGTTCAACGTTTATGTCCCATATTATTGAGGGACTGTGTTATCTTGGTGTGGTTTGGGACTGTTGTTTTGCTGCCTTGCCCCAAGTTATGCATTTAGTATTGAAAAATTGGCAGTAACTGATGTACTCATGCAAGTTGCACTCATATACTTTATTTATTTTATTATCTTTCCTATACTTAGCACTGCTATCGTTTTATGTTCTAACTTTATAATCCCCTACACCTACTGGGCATCTGTGAAAATAGGTTCATAGCTCATCGGACTCCTCCTGCAGTAGAAATACAGATTATGATTATTGATTGGCTGTGTCGGGTGGAGGAGGATTTACAACGTAACATTTTACTCAAGTCAATACTGAGTCTTGTCTCAACTTATTAACTGTGATTCTAGTTGTGCTTGTATCTTAGGCGCCGTGGTGGCTAGATGTTAACTACCTCCCCTGGTATGCAGGAGGTAGTGGCTTCGATCCCAAACCTGACGATGCCTGTTGCCTATATGGAGTCTGCGTCTATTCCTTTCTCTCCCCATGTTGGTGTGGATTTTACTCCGGATCCCCTGATTTTTTCCCTCCTCATTTAGAATCATCATGTGATTAGAGTATTTGGCTGCTGTAATTTCCACGTGATAAGCCGCTCATTGAGTTATAATTTGTGATATTCAGGTCGATTCTACAAAAAAGCTTCCTAGCTCAGTGGGCCTTACATGGTAAAATAAAAATAATGGTTTAGTTTAACAGTTCATCATCATCCCTCCCAGCCGAGTGGAGTCGTGCACGGTGGAACTCGACAGAGAGATGAAGCTGCGTCCAATTGAGGCCAGACAACAGGACACTACGAGCACTCAGATGGAGCATCCAGAAGGAGCAGAGATCGAGGCGAGAGGAGAGGACATCGCGAACACTCATATGGAGCACCCAGAAGGAGCAGAGACGAGACCAGAGGACATCGTGAGCACTCAGACAGATCATCCAGAAGGAGTAGAGAGTGAGGAGAGACGACAGGGCATCGCAAGCACTCAGACGGAGCATCCTGAAGGAGCAGAGATCGAGTCGAGAGGAGAGAACATCGCAAACAGTCAGATGGAGTATCCAGAAGGAGCAGAGACGAGACCAGAGGACATTGCGAGCACTCAGACAGATCATCCAGTAGGAGTAGAGAGCGAGGAGAAACGACAGGGCATCGCGAGCACTGGGACAGAGCATCCTGAAGGAGCAGAGATCGAGTCGAGAGAAGAGGACATCGCAAACACTCAGATGGAGCATTCAGAAGGAGCAGAGGCGAGACTAGAAGACATCGCGAGCACTCAGACAGAGCATCCAGAAGAAGTAGAGAGCAAAAGTCGACCTCCAGAGCAATCAGACACAGACCTCGCCCTCCATACCAAAGGTAATATTTTCATAAAACAAAGACAAAGTCTTCTTGGTTCTTTCGTTAAAGTCACATAGAATGGAAATAAAATAATAAAAATAAAATTCTCACGACGTTTTGGCCACAACACAAGTAGGCTTCTTCAGGTGGAGGAACAGAACTCTCAGGACGACAGCGCTTCAATGAACGCTGCTAAGATTCGCAACGTCTTTTAAGCTAGGTGGGAGAAGTAAAGCGCCTTGACAAAGGAGTTTACATATCAAACAGGATAATTGAGCATTGAAATAGCGGTGTTAAAGTGTTGGATCAGCAGGGTGTTAAAGTCAGAAATTCGCATGGAACTAGGAGATTAGCATGATGTTATTGTGAGAGATTAGCATGTGACTGGTCACGGAAATAGCTATGTTAAAATCAAAGTTTACATATCAACAGGGCCATTTAGTATATGGACGCTAAAGGACTGCAACTATCCAACTATCATACAATAAACCGATGTGAAAAAAACTAAGTATAAACTACATCAATATAATACATGTACTCAATATATTCTTCAATAAGTTGAGCTATTAACATAAAGTAACTGGGTATACACTACACTATATAATGAATACCATATAGTAAACTAATAAAAAACTAAAATATAAACTACATCAATGTTATCAATAAACTCTATATACTCTCCAAACAGCTGAGCTACTAACAATAAGTCGTTATACATTACAATGCCATATGGCGAAAAAATGGGTGGTGGTATTTTCTTTTCAACGTTAGCACCACGGAAAGCGACGAGCTTTGTTCAGACGGACGAGTCCATCTATGCTCGGAACGAAGGAGGGGGGAGAAACAGCCACGATGCGCTGCTCTGTTCTGTGTTGCGTTACAACTATGTTATAAACTAGACTACAATACATTGCAATGTTATACCTTCCAATCTAAACTACAGTGTATAATATCATATACAGCCCAATGTAAGCTCTAACATTATGCATTATATTGATATGTCCCCAACTAAACTTTTTCTACATTACACGACTATACACCGTAATATACACTGCCATAGACAAACCCACCATTAAATTATACAATGCGTTACTATACACTACCCTATACTTTAGACTGTAAAATAGACTTGTAATATTACACTATGTATTATTCTACCAACCCTACTGTATACCACACTACTGTATATTCACTATACAATTACGATACCATATATTGCCTTATGAATTATGTTAAACATTACAATGTTAAACTATTTATTATACAACATGCTATACCTTTGACCGTTGTGTGAACGGTATTTAGAGACATTGTCAGGGAATGGACTGCAGTCTGAAAGTCACCGTATAATACAATCAATTAAGAACCGAAATGGTTTATAACGTCTTTCCAATGGTTACTAAGCCAGAATCCATCTTCTCGGTTGAAATTGCCTCTGTGTTTGTATATGTGGATGGCCTCATGAACGAATGTCTCATGGTAGCCGGATGGCTTGCAGAGAACCTCCGTGTCTTGTGAGCCCACTAAATTATAACAGTGATCTGCCACGGCTGAGGTGTTCGTCCTACCGTGTTTCAAGTCTGCTTTATGTTCACGGATGCGGTCCGAGATATATCGTTTGGTTTCTCCAATGTAGCTGCTACCACAGAGGCAACTTAGTTTGTAGACGCCCGGGTACTGTATGTCTGGAACCACATCTTTTACAGACGGAACCAGATCACGCATTTTATGTACTGTGTTGAATCGGACCTGGATCTTGTGTTTATTCAGGATTTTGGAGATCTTTTTTGTGACCCCCGCAATGTAGGGTAAGGTGATGGTTTTGAATGGCTCCTCAAGAGAATCCTTCTTCATGGCTGGAGTGATGGTTTTGCGGATTGTGTAGTCGGAGTAACCATTAGCCTTGAGAGCTTGGTGTACGTGCTAGAGTTCACTGGCAATGTGTTCCTGGTCGGAAATGCATTGGGCTCTATGGTATAGAGTCTTGATGAGGGAGTTCTTCTGGGACGGATGGTGGTGGGAATCTGGTTTTAAGTAAACATCCATATGCGTAGCTTTCCTGTAGACACAGTGGCTCATTGAACCATCAGGTCTCCTTTTAATTAGGACATCCAAATAGGGTAGCTTGCCATCTTTTTCGACTTCCATGGTAAATCTGATGGCTGGGTGTATGGAATTGATGTTAGAGCTTACATTGGGCTGTGTATACGATATTATACAATGTAGTTTAGATTGGAAGGTATAACATTGCAATGTATAGTAGTCTAGTTTATAAAATAGTTGTAACGCAACACAGGACAGAGCAGCGCATCGTGGATGTTTCTCTCCCCTCCTCCGTTCCAAGCATAGATGGACTCGTCCGTCTGAACAAAGCTCGTCGCTTTCCGTGGTGCTAACGTTGAAAAGAAAAAACCGCCACCCATTTTTTCGCCATATGGCATTGTAATGTATAACGACTTATTGTTAGTAGCTCAGCTGATTGGAGAGTATATAGAGTTTATTGATAACATTGATGTAGTTTATACTTAGTTTTTTCACATCGGTGTATTGTATGATAGTTGGGTAGTTGCAGTCGTTTAGCGTCCATATACTAAATGCCTCTGTTGATATATAAACTTCGACTTTAACATAGCTATTTCCGTGACCAGTCACATGCTAATCCCTCACATTAACATCATGCTAATCTCCCAGTTACAAGCTAATTTCTGACTTTAACATCCTGCTGATCCAACACTTTAACACCGCTATTTCAATGCTAAATTATCCTGTTTGATATGTAAACACCTTTGTCAAGGCGCTTAACTTCTCCCACCTAGCTTAAAAGACGCTGCGAATCTTTGCAGCGTTCATTGAAGCGCTGTCGTCCCGACAGTTCTGTTCCTTCACCTGAAGAAGGCTACTTGAGTTGTGGCCGAAACGTCGTGAGAATTTTATTTTATTATGTTTTATTTGTATTATTTTATTTCCATTCTACGTGACTTTACCGAAAGAACCAAGAAGATGAATCCCTGCAGTCACGAAAGCTTTAAATCGAAAATTAAATGCGAAGTCATTGCTTGTCAGTTAAAAAAGACCGAGCATCTGAAATCACGCGATGCGGTGACCATCTTTGTTTGATGAATGGATGAACGAAGTGTGGGTGATGGTTAATGCTCCTAGACGAGATTAGCAAGCTATTGTGATTCATTTGTGGCAAGCACTCTGGTGTTGGACCAGAAGACGCCAAAAGGCGTACAACTCAAAAACAGCGCACTATCAGAGTATTGAGGGCTCGGGGTGAGCATTTAACACCAGTGGAGACTAGGCTCTAAGAAAAGCCGTCTCGGGTGTGGACCAATCAAATTCAAGGACAGTGCATATTATTATCAGAGTTGTCTCTTTTGTTTGCATTTTGATTGCTTGTGTTGTGGTTATTGCAAACACGATGCCTTGAATAAAGGTGTCAGTTTTTGTGCCAGTTAAAAGGGTAAAACCTATTACTATTACAATATTAATATTATTCATCGGAGTAAGTTGTTGTTATTTGGACAATCGCACAAAGTGAACCTTCTGTCCCGTGGATGGGAATGCATAGGAGGAAGACGAGTTTTGGAAGAGCATGATCAGTGACTACCTCAAGCCTCTGGAGGAAGATGACGATCACAGGAAACGCGTGAAGCAGGAACTCTTCGAGATAAGAAACAAGGTACTGGCAACGCGTCATCGCGAGTACCGGAGATGCTTCGATAACAGAAAAATTGCGTTCCAGCGACAACGCGTTGTGCAAACAGCAGGCGTTAAGCGAGTACTTACCGTACTTGGCATGTGGTAGAAGAAGATTTAAACGGCATTGAATTACCTATGCCTTATTATTCCAACGAATTAATTGTTAATTGTTCCAATAATCCGCTAATCCTGTAAAATACAT
Source organism: Petromyzon marinus (assembly GCF_048934315.1). Lineage (NCBI taxonomy): Eukaryota > Metazoa > Chordata > Hyperoartia > Petromyzontiformes > Petromyzontidae > Petromyzon > Petromyzon marinus. The sequence goes on from NW_027423226.1 coordinate 9,017, forward strand.
GAACAATAAAACAATAACAACAGAAGTGACCATTTGGCGTCGAGAGAGGCCAGTGGGGGAGAAAAATGAACGCACAAAGAGGGGATCCATAAACAGCCCGGGGTCATCCCCCCCGCCACTCGGCCAATGCAATGTAAATCAGGCCTGGTCTGTCTGTCCCAACGTGCAGGGCACTTTCGTCTACTTCATGATCAATGCACTGTGGCTGGTGGCGACCCTGGCACTGCAGTTCGTGGGAGCCGACCTCTACATCCAGATCCCGAGCACGAAGAACGAGGGGACGGTCATCGACGTGCTGCCCCTCGCCTTCATGTTCCTCATCACCTTCTCCAGCATGCTCATTGTCCAGTTCCTGGCCATGCTGTACCACAGCTGAGGAGGAGGGGAGGGGGTCGACCCATGCGTGGCCATAGGGGGTGTGTGTGCATGCCGACTCAGTGACCAACAACAGTAACGATTATCTGAAATGGTCCTGGACTTCCCCCCTTGTGCCGTACCGGCCTTCATAGGTGCCACTCGCTGACAGCACTTGCCCCAACAGTATCTTAAGGCTATCCAGGAGATCCATGTCTTTGCCTTTATGTGAGTGTGGGCAGTGTGCTTATGACCAGCTCCGGTTTCGCAGCCGAGGTCTCACTCCGAAACAGTCGGGCAGCATTATCTTTTCATCGGCTGTGTAACACTGGGTGGAAACTACTTGGTTTGTCATTCCATGCGAAGCTCCGGATTTTATTTGACCACATTGATATCTTCCCTTCTTTATTCTTTCGAGAAGGATGTTGAGGTGTCTAAAGTAACATCTGCACCGGTTAGAAACATTCAGGTCACCCTGCCTACAATGCATCCTGGGTTTAACCAGACTGGATTGTGTCAGGAGCTCACATATTCTTAAAAGATCTAGACACACTCCCATTGGTGAGCTCCTCTCACAAGCGTGGCTGTGTTGGCTGGGTCATGTAGCCCCCATGCCCAGCCACTGCATGGCAAAGCAACTATTATTTGGCAGGATAGATCAGACTAAAGGGCACGGCATGGGCTAGGGAAAAAAAGGAATGATATGGTACAAGAGGATATATAGAGATGAGTGGACTTGCCAATAACTGGTACCAGCGGTCTCAAGATTGGCCACTCCTGAGGAGATGCTACTTGGCAGTTGGAGGCAGTCGCCCACCAGCAATAATGGAGGGCAGAGGAGCGATGCTCGCATCCATAAGCAGAGCACCGGGCAGCTAGACACAACAATTTGGCACAGTAGGGGTCACAGCTGGTGCATTGTCAGTCATCTCAGTCAGTCAACCATTGGCTCCTAGGTCTGTCCCGTTAACTCCTGACAATTTGCCACCGTGGCGCCCCGTGCCCCTCCCCCTTCCCCTCCGTGCCCCCCCCCCCCCCTCTGCCCCCGTTCAGGTTGTTCACGCTGCTGCACGTGCTCTCCTACGTGGAGTCGTCGTCGTCGGGCCAGCAGTCAAAGAGGGGTGCTGTTGGTCGAGACAACAAAGCATTCGTCAATGATGGAGACGACAATGACGCTCAGCAGCGCCGTCTCAGAGAGATTGTCTTACAGATCCCTGGACCCCCTCCTCACACGCCGCACGTGGGTCCCCTCCCCGCACACAGCACATGGACCCCTTCCACTCACGGCGCACCTGGACCCCCTCCTCACAAGCCGCAAGTGGCCCCCCTCCATGCACGCTGCTCGTGGACCCCCTCCTCGCACGCTGCTCGTGGACCCCCTCCTCGCACGCTGCTCGTGGACCCCCTACTCGCACACTGCACGTGAATCCCTTCCTCGCATCCTCGCACGCTGCACGTGGACCCCCTACTCGCATGTCATACGTGGACCCATGCACGTCGTGGTTTATCAATGACGGTGCAGTCAGTAAAGGTGCAGCCCTGCAAGATGCTTCCCTTGTTGGAAGAGGTGGGAGTTACCCACGCTTTACCCCACCACCGCATGCGACCTGCCGATCGACCAACTGTGCTGTATCCATTTACGCAGCTGGGTGGACAGAGGCAGCGAGATTTAAGAAGCTTGCAGCGTCGCTCCAAATGCCAGGCCTAAGGATCGACCTCTAGATCGCAAGTGTGGTGACGAGTTAATTGCAGCAGGGCAGCCTCTCATTACAATGGAATGCACTCAAAAGTCCTGCTGTACAACAACGGTGGACATCACTTGTGATATCATCGGCTAAAGTAAATGTAGGGGCTTTGAAGCTGCTCCTGGCCACGGACAGAGAAGTCGCTTCTATGTAGCAGTGGTCAGATGAACGAAACGTCCTGTTGTTGTTTGTATGTTAAATTTATTTTGCACTGCACTTAGCCAACCATGCTATCGTGGATGTAAACATCACCCACACATAGACTGTCCCGTTAACCATAGAAGTTGATCAAATCACATTATTACGCCTGATTAATTTAGAGGTCGAGCGACCCAGATGGGAAATCTTGTTTTGAGAAAGGTTTCTCTACCAAACACAGAAAACGATTCCCCATATCGCTTTAATAGACTTATGGAGCTGTTAGTGAGCACCTAATAACGGCAGGCACAGCACACAAGGTGGATGGCCAGCACCAAGTCAAACTGCATTACCGCACCATTTTATCATTTGAGGCTGAGTCGACCTAGGGGAGGCCCAGAACCGGTTTAGATAATCACCACTATTGTTGGTGGCCATGAGTGGAAGTGAAACTAGCGTCCCAAGGCTCAAATACTTGTGCAGGGCTATGAACACGAGTTTTATTTCACGTTCACTGATGGTCAGATATATATGCCAACATATATTTATAGATATTTTATAATACTCTTTGGTTCTTTCGGTAAAGTCACATAGGTATAAAATTAAATAAATCACGACGTTTCTATTGCAACACAAGCAATCATCATCAGGTGGGAAACCCAACAGCAAGAAGTTTTTTTCTACTGAAGTGGGAGAGAGATGCCATGGTAAGAGGTTTCTAGGTAAGAACGGGGGGCAGGGCAAGGGGGGGGGAAGAGGGGGTGTGTGGGCTAGGGGGAGGGGATCGTTGCGTGGACGCTAGATTGATATGTATAATGTGGTTTATTTACAGAGATGTAGAGTTACATTGAGACTGTGTGGATAAATAAAACAAGACAGAGAAGAAGCAGTCATCCATCCAGAGCACCACGTTCAGATAGTTTCCCAAAAATATTGTATTGGAGATGTGAATCCATAATTTTAATGCTAAGGCAATGTTTCGCTGCTATTTGCCGCTGAGAAGATGTTATCTCCCTCGATCGGTACACAGGAGGTCATGCTGGACCCTGGCGGTGCCTCTGTTATACTTTTGGAGTTGGCGTGTGCTCTCGCTGTGGTGGTCGGAGCTTGGGTTTTTATCCGGGTTCCTTGGTTCAGATGATTAGACTGCTGTTATAAATTCTCACGTGTGGTGATATCAGCTACTGCGATCATCAGCTATCATTACGTGTGACCAGCTCGCCTATGAACAAGAGCTAAGAGCACAGTTGAGTTTAACTGGTAAATAAAACTGTGAATTCCCTTGCACCTTCTGAGGACGGTAGTGTCTTGGTCAACAGGTCACTTACCAAACGCTTAACGATCGATCCAAACCTTTTAGGTCCACGCTTCGCTGGGCGCGTATAGTGGTTACGCACACGTAAAGCTCTGTGTTTTTCTGGTGGATGCGTTGTCGGGCTGGTCCCATGGTGTCTGAAACGTGGAACAGCACGAAGGCGTTGGTGGTGAGCGGTAAAACGTGCACTCCTCCCCCATCACCCCCAGATTAATGTAGGTTACACTCCTCTGCTTGACAATAAATCCCAAAGGTTATTTTTAGTTTATAACGTCGCGATTTATAGCTTTTGTTAAACTTGACAAGATTACGTTTTAGTCCATGGCAATGAGAATAGAGTTCGTTTGTAGGAGAACATATTTGCACGATGCTATTTAAGTAAATTAACATACAATGTGGTAACACGGCACGTACTGATTATATGCACTTTATTGCCTATTGTTTTTTACTTTGCACAAATATAGTTTACTGAACTTTTGCAAGCCGTTATCAGTCATGTATTCTCGACTGCTTGCATATAGATAGTGGCGCAGCCCTGCAATGAATCACCCCTCCAGGCGATTGAGACAGCCTGCCACCTACAGATTGCGCAACAGCGCCCCATACGACTTCCAGCCGTTTGAACTCGGTCGTTGGTGTAATTTGCATTCTTATCTGGAGTAAACCAACCTCCAAATCTACATATCGCTGGGTTCACAGTTTAGCGCGCTAATCAATACTGCACCACTCACTTTAGCATTGCCACATCCAAATAAATAAATGCGTATGCACCAACCGCTTGAAATAATGCCACATCGCATAGTCGTCGTGTCGACAATTAGAGAGGTAGCCAGGTTGCTCAAAGATCAGCGCTGGACTGGTACCATTGAGAAGCTGGGTTCAACCCCGGCTACTGAAACTAAACTTTTATTTTTATTTTACCAGGTAAAGTCCACTAAGATATATACAGCTTTTTTTAAAAATAAGCGACCTGGCCACAAATAATAGCTCAACGAAGTGGATCATTAATCACGTGTACATTTGTAGCAGCAGTCAAATACTCTTAACGCACTTTGATACCAAATATGGAGAACAATCCCAGCGACCACGAAGAGAAAGAGGCATGCAATCTCCAAACAGGCATAGCATACAACAGGCATAGCAGGCGAGGTAGTTAACATCTCCTAGTCACCGTGGCACCCTGCCTGTGACTGGCAGGGCTCTCCCGGTATAGTTAGCTGATGGCCTCAGCCCGGTCACCAACGATTCAAAGACGGATTGTAAAAAAACAAATTAATTGGTATTGGTTCCCACGTGACCACTTGATTTGATTTGCTCTGACGGATGGTGGAGAGTATATCTGAATATTGCCTTTATACTCAAACCATCTAACCCAAAGTAAACAGACAGTCCTCGACTTGCGAGTGTCCGACTTACGAACGCCCACTTCCATGAAATATATAAAAAAATAAAAATATTGATTTAAAATGCGAACTTGCAATTGCAAACTGAACTGCCGGCTTACGAACCGTTCGAATTTCGAACAGGTCTCAGGAACGAACTAGGTTCGTAACCCGAATACTGCCCAGAAATAACTTCTGCTCAATAGGTTTGTGGTCATATATAGTTACTAATTATTGTTAACATGGGGATAGTACATTTGTGTGATGTAGGTGCTGGATGTGGTCATAGCTGGGATCCTATCCTTTTCTATATTTATAGAGCACCTTTGGTCAAGGCACGCTTTCCAACATTTAAAAGCTGTAACAAAAACAAAGTGATTTATATGGCAAGGGCAGTGCAAGGGCCGAGGAATGAGTGTCCCGAACAGAGGACATGTGGCTTCATGCAAGAGATATAGGGAAGGAACGGAACAAAATGGAACGGTAAAAAGGGAAGAGGAAGGGGATGGGCTATTAAAAAGAGGTGAGGCCTTCAGAGAGGAATGGAAGAAGGTTATGGAGGTGGCCTGCTTCATGTTCAAGTATCTCTCTATTTACAAAGTTCGATTTTACGATATTTCACGTTCATGCAATTGACAAATTACGTGTTCTAATGCTGTACTGTGCTGTGTGATTGTCAGGAGGCCCCCATGGTGTCAGCCAGCACTGGTCTCAAACCCTCGGTACCCACTATATCTGTTTACCTGCTATGAAGTAGGAGCATTGCTCGAAACGTCGACAATTATATACATGTCCTTTCAATGCATTGTTGTTAACGAGTGTGTTGTAGAGGAGGTTAATTGACCATACTTCACCACGCTGACCAAACCGGGTTGGTGGAGGTAGGTGAACATTGTATAAACGTGGAGAGGAAGCAAAGTACGGTACAATATTTGAATTCATACGCACACAGTGGGGAGCACAGGCGTTGCCTCTGCCAGTGATCTCAGTCAACCCACCGCTCCTGGGTCTGTCCCGTGAACTCCTCCTGCACCCAGCTGGCACAGCAGTCAACCCATAGCACCTGGGCCTGTCCTGGGACTCCTACCAGTAGCAAGCCTCCCACACTGCAAGTCGACTCAAAGTGCACTTAGCCTGTGACAAGCGCCGTGGTGCCGTCACCACCACTTAATGGCGGATGGCGGCTGTTGTTAATGCACGGTGGAACAGAGTTCAGCTTCCAATGAGTAGGATGGTACGGTGTATGTGTGTATAAAGCAGCAGCACTGGAGAGACAAAGGTGGCCGGGTGTGGTGGTACCGGGTTTTATCGGTACTTCTTGCTAACAGCACTTGTCCCAACAGCCTCATAGAGGCTATACATGAGTCTTTGTCTTTGCAGTGGTTTGTGCACTGCGCCACGGTCTCTGTGACCTTTATTGCACTGAGGTCCAGGTCGTTATAGGTCCAGCCTTGACGAACGCCTTTCAACGTATTGCATGCTTCTCCAAATTATAAGACGAATCCAAAAACATACATATTTGGCCTCACACAAGACAAACATCGCCCGTATAGCCTGAACAGACTGTTGGGGAAAGTGCTGTAAGCGAGCACCAATGAAGGCTGACACAGCACACGAGGGTTGGGTGGCCAGAACCACGCCCGGACGCCTTTATCTCTACAGTGGCCATGTTAACACATTACACCGTACCGGGTAATAATGTGAGGCTGAGTCGAAGTTAGGGGAGGCCGTGAGCAGGAATCGAACTCGGGTCACCAAGTTCGTAGCGCCGAGCGCTGCTCTTCACAATAACAAAAAGTCGCCATTCGCCACTAAGTGGTGGTGACGTTACCATGACACTTGTGCCGGGCGATGTGCACTTTGAGGCCACGTGAATTGTCGAAGACCCTCTAACAGTAGGTCACAGGACAGACCCAGGTGCCATGGGTTGACTGAGATGACTGGCAGATGCACCACCTGTGCCTCCTATTGTGCCAACTTCCTGTATTTTTTTCGACCCGGTTATCCGCTAATTGTTGTGAGCGTCGCTCCTCTGCCCTCCGCTGTTGTTGGAGGACGATTGCCTCAAACTTCCCAATAGCGTTTTCTAGGTGCACGTATCCTGGCACTGCACAGTAGCATCCTTAACGAGCCTCCTCGCTCACTCTACACGAAGCTGCGGGTCGTGCTCTTACATGTGGACGTCTCCTGGATTATAACTTTTGCTTTAAAATGCACAAGCTAAATGTGCGTCTCAGAATCGGTAGACCGCGGTAGAATGGAGAAGGATGTTGGAGTGGTGGTGCCGCGCCTGGCACATTAAAATAACAACCCGCCGAGCCGAGTTAGATAGCAAGACACGGCTAACATCTGCAGTGGCGAAGTGATGACACCTTGGATGAAGGTGAATCATTCCAAAAGCACGATTAATGATGATCCATACCTCGAGATTCCTGGCTGGCTGCTGGCTGGGCGCCTCTCCACTCCAACCACAATTACTCCACTGTTAGTGGCTGATGTAGGCCGTTGCTACAGAAACTATCTGGATAACATAACTGGCTATGCGGGATTATTTGTCGAACAAATGAAATTAAACGGCTTAAACGGAAGTCCGGCAGACGTCTAATAATAGTAATAATTATAATCATTATTAATTGGCATAGATAGCGACACCGAAAAGATGGAAATAACGAATAGAGAAGACTGACCACGGCTCATTTAAAATCGCTCTAACTTTTAAATGTGCTCCTATCAACGTAATTATTTTGCCAAGATGCTTATTTCCTAGATGTGCGTGTATGTATATATATAACCTCAGTCTTTGCGTTTTATTATCAGAATCAGAATCTTTAGTTATCCTGGAGAAATATGATAAGCTATGAAGATATTTTTCAGAGATGTCCAGTAGGGATGGGTCAGAAACTTAAACGATTGGAGTAAGCAAATCACTCAAGATAAATGTATCAATAAATGAAAAACTAAAAAAAGCTATTTAATTTACCAGGTAAGGCCCACTGACTTATTAGCTATTTTCAGAATAGACTTGGCCACAAATGATAGCTCCACAAAGTGGCTTATTGTGTGGACATTGTATTGCAGGCAGACACTACACGCACATTGTTGATTCTGAATGAGGAGGGAAAAACCAGAGGACCCGAAAAAAAATGCACGCGACCACGGGGCGAGAGAGTGAGACATAAACTCAAAATATACTGAAGGTCACGGGACAGACCCAGGGGCCATGGGCTGACTGAATTAGATGACTGGCAGATGTACCACCTGTGCCCCCTACTGTCAACTTAACGCATTACATCCGCCCGGCGCTCCGCTCGATGGAGTCGGGATCTAACCCACGAACCTCGTGCAGATTACTGTTCGTGCTCCGAGCGCAGGAGGACTAAGAGACGAGTCCGAACACGGACAGCTGTCGTTTGCTTGCGTGGCTGAGCTTCGTGACCTGCGAGACGAATCCACAGCCTGCCGCGTGTGCGGTGATTCATAGGCGATTCGTCATCCCACTTGCCAGGCCGTCAGCGCTCCGCAGGGCTGAGGGACCCGCGGGGAGAACGGGATGATGGGGAAATATGGAACCGATTAATTTGTTTTTGTTGCTTTCTTATTTATCCATACGAGTCGCACTGAACCGTGGGGCATTTTTAGCTGCGAAGCAACTGTGTACCGCATAGTAAAGTTTTTTTTTTATTATTTCGCGTAAATATAAATGTGTCGTTAACCCACCACCACCCGACACAGCTAATCAGCAAGGTTTGTCACCTAAACAAAACGTGCCAATTACTATGGGCAGCCACCCCGCTAAGGCGGTCACAGTAGGACGATTGGGATCGGTAAGAGCAGTGTTCTTCATTTCAAGGCCCACGGGCCAATGGCGGCCCCAGGTGGCCTTCAGTGTGACCCCTGACAGCACATGGATATGAAAACACCCTTTGCAGGTGAGGCGGTGTGGCGGCTCTCAGACTGATGTCAACATCGGCTGAAGTAGCCTCCCTCTGAAAATGAGTGAAGAACACTGTTTTTGGATCAGGAGGAGGTGGTGGCAGAACCTTCGAGAAACCTTTGAGAAGGGACATGGACCACGGGGGCCCTGGGTGACTGTGCAACTCGCCCTCTCACCTATACTCACCGTTGTCCTTCACCAACGTGGTTAGGAATGGTCAAAGTCCAACACGCTCCCCACATACCCCCGACCGCGATTGCGGAATTAAACAACGATGAGGCAATTAAGGATTGCCCCTTGCTGTGGCTGAACGCTATCGCGGGATGAATGTCAAGGCAGGTGCGCGGACTTCATCCCAATCGATACACTTTGTGAGCTTTGCAATTGCAGGGATAATCAAATCACGTTCCTCTAATCACCTCGATAAGGCTTCTCACCGAGCCAGGTTGTTTATAAGTCAACATCCCCTTATCCATTCACGTTCACGTGAGACGAATTGAGTTCACATTCTACTGGGGGTATGTGCGTGCGCATGTCTGTATGCATTTGGAGCCGCGGAACAGTGAACACGAGATCGATTTCCGCTCACCTCCAATATCGGGTGACGAATATCTGAACCCGTACTGGGCCTCCCCTATGTCGACTCGGACTAAAACGAGTATCGGGTGCGGTGTGTAAAACATCAGCACTGGTGAGACAAAGGCGGCCGGATGTGGTGTTGCTCGTGCCAGCCTTCACCCATACAACCTTCAACAGTCTGTTGAAGCTTGTATGGGAGAACGTTGTCTTGCGTGTGTCTCTCTCTCTGTCTCCCGCCATATTGTGTGTCTCTCGCGTTATGCTCTCACAATCTGCCTTTAACTTCTCATCAATTCACTGCCGTTCACCAATTTCTGCACGAGTGCCTATCACATCAAAATCCGAATATTTATGTATATTGCAGGAGGAATCCGATGAGCTATGAAGCTCTTTTTCACAGATGTCCATTAGGGGTAGGTCAAAGCGTTACATCAACAAACAATACAAAACACGATAGGAGTGCAAAGTATAGGAAAGGTAAACAAATCACTACAAAAAATTGCACTCCTATCGTGAAAGGAAAATAAACAATATTTAATTTACCAGGTAAAGCCCATTGAAGTATTAGCTTCTTTTTTCAGAAGCAACCTGGCCACAAATGATAGCTTCACGAAGTTGGCTTATCATGTGGAAATGAAAAGCAGCCAAATGTATAGCAGCCAAATTATCTTAATAATCTAAACGCATGTTTAAATATCCATCCCCATGCGCTTCTGCCACCGTCTGAAACGTTTTTCCTTCCGATATTATGAAGCCACTGAAGCTATGCACTTTTAAATCATAAATTAGATTAAAATCGAATTTCTTTAGAACGGCTTTTTTTCCTTTGCCAGTACCAAAATATGAGAATAGGTTTTCCCCTTTATCTGGCAACAAAACAAGTGTTAAGATTTTGATTTAAAGCTTTCGTGACTGCAGGGATTAATATTCTTGGTTCTTTCGGTAAAGTCACGTAGAAGGGAAACAATAAAAGAATAAAAATATAAAACAATCATCATGATGATAATTGCTTGTGTTACAGTCGAAACGTCTTGAGAATTTTATTGTTTTATATTTTTATAATTTGATTGTTTCCCTTCTATGTGACTTTACCGAAAGAACCAAGAATATGAATTCCTGCAGTCACGAAAGCTTTAAATCAAAAAGAATATAGGTGTTAAGATGTTAAAACACCAAAGTGAAACCTTTAGCAAGGAATCTTGTCTGCATTAACACTGTTTGAGACTAGGCTCCAAAGAAAGCTGTCTCTGGTGTGGACCAACCAGTTTCAAAGACAATGCATATAATATATTCTTGGTTCTTTCGGTAGTTTGTTGTCCTTCCCCCGCACCTCCGATTAGCACGGTTGGCTACGTACGGTGCCAAAGAAGATCAACAAACACCTAATTATGTTGTATATTTCCCAATATTTTTAAGTCTTGCTGTTAAAATCTATCTTTTTAAAGGGCTGCCCTTGTCAGCATCGCCTATGATCGTTGTATTTCACCTGCTCTGAATAAAGATGCCATCTGTGAATGTTTCACGTGAGCCGAGTCACAATTCCCACTCTGTGTTTATTATGTTTCACAGAGATGGCCTTGAGGCAGGGAAACACCATTTCCTTTTACATTGCTAGATACATCACCCCAAAGGAGTCCCGGCGGCGATGCTGCTATCGGGCGCACAGTCACAGAGTGGGAACTCCTCAGCAGGCGATGAGTCACGAGGAGCATCTTGATGAGCACGACCCTTGCTCTGCAGAGGGACGGTCTTCTTGCTGAAATAGCCTCACGCAGTGGGTTCGTGATGTTGATGGATACCGGTCTGCCCTGCAATAAACATTACCACGATGACTGTGTCCATATGTAACATCGTACATATGAGAGAGAACCGGGTGGTGGCGGCTTCGCACGTCCCCGGTAATCCAGCACTATAGAGGCAGCAGGGAGGGTTGGTGGATTACCCACAGATGATGTCGTGAAACTCCCTTCCCGTGGGCTTCGAGGAAGTGCCTTACCCTGGCTCGTCAGGAGAGGGCGATACATCAAGTGGACTAATCGCCATCTGTTTCAATCTGAACCGGGATTGAACGTTGCCTCGTGCAACACGTGGGTTTTCACCAGGTTATTGGGTTTGCTCCCACTTGCGTATAATGATAAACACAGCTGATCATTTATTGGCTATGAACAACTTAAAATAAAAACTCAATGTAGCATCAGCAAGCCCCTCCTTAAAATGAGTCTTTCCACTCAATGTGGCTTTCCTGGATATAAGTAAATATTGATTACGAGGAAATTTAAAGTGGATTAACTGCTAATTCCTGTGGATTACGAGCTAATTGTAGATGAGTATTATTAGTAGTGTAATGCTTTGTGCTGACTGTTATTAAACCACTGTTGTCTGCACTCCTTCAATGGAGGAGGAATAACACTACACAAATTCTCTCCTGCAGTCCTCTCGTGGCTAGCAGACCTTGACATTGGCATCCAGTTCCTGAGCTCCCGAGCCGATTGCTGCCATATGCAAGAGTAGACGAGAATCAGATTCGTGTGATGACTCATCACCTGTTCTGGTTGCCTCGCTGTGCCCTGTGCACCCGATAGGAGCATTGTCGGGACTAATCTAACTGACTCACTATTTTTTTATTTTACCTGGTAAGTCCCATTAAGCTGTACAGCTCTTTTTATAAATGAGCTGACCACAAATTATAGCACAATGAAGTAACTTATCACGTGCGAATTTATAGCAGCCAAATACTCTAAAGGCATATTGATTCTAAATGTGGAGGGAAAAATTGGAGGACCCGGAGAAAAATCCACTCGACCACAGGGAGAAAGACATGCAAACTCCAAATATGCAGCAGGCGTCACAGTCGGGATCAAACCCACGGTCTTCTGTATACCAATCGAGGGAGTTAACATCTTGTCACCGTGGCCCCCCTCAGGTAAATCTCAGTTTCTCGCATTACGAGGAGGCACGACGATTTCACGGCCTCGACGGTATTTTTTTCATATAAATACATTTTGTGGTGAAATTAGTTCAGAATCAGAATCTTTATTTATCCTGGAGAAATCCGATGAGCTCTCAAGCTCTTTTTCAAAGGTGTCCCAAAGGGGCCAGTCAAAAAGTTACAACAATGCAAAAACACGAATAGGAGTGCAAAGTAGAGGAAAGGTAAGCAAAGCACCAAGAATGAATATATAACATAGATAAAGTATACAAGTTCATATTTCAAAAGTATATAAATTTCCAAGCTCGGTTTAAACAACAGCAAGAAAAGTGCCAGACGTTGCACATTAAAATTTAACTTTACATTGTAAGAAGAAAAAGACCACGCGCCTTGACAAAGGAATTAGCATATAATTTAGCATTGAAATGGCTCATTGAAATAGCTAAGTTAAAGTATACACATCCGCAGAGGTACTCCTTGACAAAGGAATTAGGCTGGAGTGGAAGAAGCCACGCTTAGATCACGACCTTTAAGCTGTGTGAGAAGAAAAAGGACAAGTGCCTTGACAAAGGAATTACCATATAATTTAGCATTGAAATGGCTCATTGAAATAGCTAAGTTAAAGTATACACATCCGCAGAGGTACCCTTTGACAAAGGAATTAGCATCGAATTTAGCATTGAAATAGCTGAGTGATTAGCTTGTAACTGCTCGCAGAAATAGCTATGTTAAATTTAGAGCATATACGTTCACCGAGGCACCTAGTACTCATCAAACAGGAGAATTTAGCGAAACACAACCACGCTCAGACATCGGACCTGTGTGCGAGCAAACAAGGTGTTCTGACAAAGAAATTAGCATAAAAAGCAAGCATTTGATTGGCGGATTTTAGGAAAGAGGTGGTGTACGTGCCGGTGGACTCGCAGTTTGGCGCGGGGGGGGGGGGGGGAGTTTACCTATTGATGGTGTGAAAAGGGGGATTTTATAAGAGCTGCGAAAGTTTGGGGTACCACTACTTGAAAACTATACTGTACCATTGAAATTAGTTTAATGTTTAGTTCGATTTAGAACATCTTTCCAATGGTTGCTTAATTTGAAACCATCCTCTCGGTTGAAATTGTGTCTGTGTTTGTAGATCTGAATTGCTTCATGAACAAATCTCTGATAAAAGCCCGTGGGTTTGCAAAGAACCTTGGTATCGGAGAAAATTATATCGTGATCCCCCACAGCGTTGTAACAGTGATCAGCCACGGCAGAATAATTCTTTTGCCGTGTTTCAAATATGATTTGTGCTCGCGAATTCGGTCAGAGACATGTCGCTTTGTCTCACCGATGTAGCAATCACCGCAGGTACAACTCAATTTGTAAACCCCGGGGTACTGTAAATCAGGAATGACATCCTTCACAGATGGGATCAGATCACGAATTTTGTGTACTGTATTGAACCGGACCTGGATCTTGTGTTTGTTTAGAATTTTGGAAATATTTTTAGTAACACCTGCTATATATGGAAGTGTGATGGTTTTCACCGGAGTATCAAGTGGTTGTTTCTGTATGGAGGGAGAGACAGCTTGGCGGATGGTACGGTCAGAGTAACCATTCCTTTTGAGGGCCAGGTGTATATGTTTTAATTCACTGGTCAGGTGGTGTTGGTCCGAAATGCAATGAGCCCTATGGTATAAGGTTTTGATGAGATAATTATTTTGGGCTGGGTGGTGGTGGGAATCAGGTTTCAAGTAGGAATCTGTGTGGGTGGGTTTCCTGTAGACAGAATGCCCCAATGAGCCATCAGATCTCATCTCAAACAGAACATCTAAGAATGGTAGCTTGCCATCTTTCTCCAGTTCCATGGTGAATTTGATGGCGGGATGTCTGGAACTGATGTGGTGTAGGAAAAGGTTCAGAGCTGGGAGGCCATGTGGCCAAATGACGAAAGTGTCATCCACATATCTCTTTCACAGGGAAGGTCTGAGGGTGGAAGTCTGGATAGCGTCTGATTCAAATTTCGACTCAGCCTCAAATGAGTACCTGGTGCGATGTGTAAACATCGCTACTCGGGAGAGACAAAGGCGGCCGGGGGTGGTGCTGGCCACCCAACCCCACGTGCCGTGCTGGCCTTCATAGGCGGTGCTCCGTAACAGCACTTGCCCCAACGGTCTGTTAAGCCTACGCGGGGGATCTTTTATTTGTTGTACCGCATGAATGTTGCGCCCCACGTGCCTGGAGCGAGCGAGCTTCCTGAGGAACTGGGCAGGCGAAACGTCGCGCATTGGCACGATGCGCCACGCGTTTTCCAACCCGAGAGCTCATCAGATAGTCGTGCAGCTACCAAACACACCGATTGCATGCCAGGCTAGGTGTTCCCTCGACTTAAACATCTTACAATCCAGTCTCACATCGCCTTGATGCAAGAAGACATCTAAAGTGGGCCCTGGTCTTTCATAAAACCCGTATTGGCAAATCTGTGTTGCACTTAGCTAATTCATTAACCCAAGAAACATAAGACGTGCATCAAATTTCCATTTAACTCTTCCTCAAACAAAAATATGAATAGGTGACCAAGCCTTTGACGTTGCAGACTATAACTGTTGTACATTTAACTAATTTTGCATAGTACGGAACCAAACGTTATAATCGGAGTTGCTGGACACAAAAGAAATTGCAGATGTGATTTGTATCCTTGATCCTTGCCCCTCATGCATCGATAGTTCAATGTTCATGTGCAGTGTGTTGTTGTTTTGGTGAAGTCTGGGACTATTCTTCTTTGGTTCTTTCGGTAAAGTCACGTAGAATGAGAATAAAATAATAAATTGATAAAAAGATGGCAAACTACCCTTTCTGGATGTCTTAATTAAAAGGAGACATGATGGTTCAATGAGCCACTCTGTCTACAGGAAAGCTACCCATACAGATGCTTACTTGAAACCGGATTCCCACCACCATCCATCCCAGAAGAACTGCCTCATCAAGACTCTATACCATAGAGCCCAATGCATTTCCGACCAGGAACACATTACCAGTGAACTCAAGCACGTACACCAGGCTCTCAGGGCTAATGGCTACTCCGACTACACAATCCGCAAAGCCATCACTCCAGTCATGAAGAAGGATCCTCTTGTGGAGCCACTCAAAACCATCACCTTACCCTACATTGCAGGGGTCACTAAAAAGATCTCCAAAATCCTGAATAAACACAAGATCCAGGTCCGATTCAACACAGTACACAAAATCCGTGATTTAGTTCCATCTGTAAAAGATGCTCTTCCAGACATACAGTACCCGGGCGTTTACAAACTAAAGTGCCTCTGTGGTAGTAGCTACATTGGAGAAACCAAAAGACATATCTCGGACCGCATCCGCGAACATAAAGCAGACTTGAAACACGGTAAGACGAACTCCTCTGCCGTGGCAGATCACTGTTACAATTCAGTGGGCTCACATGACATTGACTTCTCCAAGACGGAGGTTCTTTGCAAACCAACTGGCTACCATGAGAGATTCGTTCATGAGGCCATTCACATATACAAGCACAGAGACAATTTCAACCGAGAAGATGGATTCAGGCTTAGTAACCACTGGAAAGATGTGTTAAATCATTTCTGTTCTTAATTAATTGTAATTTTACGATGACCTTCAGACCGCAGCTCTTTCACCAGCATTGCCTCTTAATACCTCTCACACCACGGTTAATGGTATGGTTTACAACATGGAGTATACTAGGGCTTCGCAGCTGTCTCTCCCCCTCCTCTGTTCCGACCATGGACGAACTCGTCCGTCTGAACGGGGCCCGTAGCTATCCGTGGTACGGAAATTTGAGGGCTCTTTGTTCCTCTCACACAGCTTAAAAGCCGTGATCTGAACGTGGCTCTCTCACTCCAGCGCTGTCCTACCAGACAGTCTCGCTCCCTTCACCTGATGAAGGCCGCTTGTGTTGTGGCCGAAACGTCGTGAGAATATTATTGTGTTATTTTATTTTATCAATTTATTATTTTATTCTCATTCTACGTGACTTTACCGAAAGAACCAAAGAAGATGAATCATTGCAGTCACGAAAGCTTTAAATCGAAAAATAAAATAACACAATAATATTCTCACGACGTTTCGGCCACAACACATCGGCCTTCTGATGAGAATATTATTGTGTCATTTTATTTTATCAATTTATTATTTTATTCTCATTCTACGTGACTTTACCGAAAGAACCAAAGAAGATGAATCATTGCAGTCATGAAAGCTTTAAATCGAAATCTGGGACTATTGTTTTTTGTTTTGCTGCCTTGCCCCAAGAATGCATTCAGTGTTGCAAATTTGGACTTCATAATTTGTTTGGTTATGTATTTATGTTTTGTGACTTTCTTACCTTTTCTCTATTTTGCACGATTTTCCTTAAGACCAAAACAGGTGAATTTATACACAATGCTTGCTGCCGCCTGATGATGCTAGTTCTGAGCGTTGCTCCTCCAACCTCTGCTGTTGTTAGAGGGTGACGGCCTCCAACTGCCCAATAGACTCACAGTGCACCTACCCTGGCACTGCCCAGTAGCGTCCTTCACGAGCCTGCTCCTCTGCCTCCTCTACAGAGGCCGACCTATGCTGTGTAGCAAACAAAGACAAAGATCCCCGCTGAAGCCTTAACAGCACCATTCCCAGCCGCCTTTGTCTCCTCAGTGGCGAAGCTTACTACAAACTGCACTAGGTACTCATTTAAGGCTAAGTCGACCAAGGGGAGGCCCGGGACCGGTTCAGATAACCATCGCAGGTGTTGACCGTGAACGGGAATCGAACCTGGATTGCCGGGTTTGTATCACAGCACGTTAACCATAGCACTACCGCAACCTGAAATGTGTAGCACCGTAGGCTGTAATGTATGAATTGTTTATCCTGACGCAAACATGAGGATATAATCTGTTAGCGGAGATTAGAGTATGTAGTCTTCCATATTCAACGCGCCCCTGTGTTACAACTTGCCCAATAATCTAACGGAGATAGACCCCACATCGAAGTTCTGTGTGGAAGCCACTGTCCCCGCAATATCCCCATGCACCCGCGCAATGCAATAATCCACGAGCTTACATTCCAACGTTCAAAGTCCACTCTATTTGTCCTCCACGGGGATTTCTAGATTTTCTCAACTCATCCCCCATTTCAAGACGAGAGTCTGTGTAATATCGGCAGTTCACCAACACTGATTCAAGGGAGCCCGATGCTGCTGACGAGGCACCATACGTCGTAAGCGGTCAAGACGTTTTGGTGTCTTCATTTATTAAGGAGCATAAACCATGGCTTAAAGCTTTCGTGACTGCAGGAATCCATACTTTTTGGTTATTTCGGTAAAAGTTACGTAGGTATGGCCCGCTGGTTCTTCAGTTCCATTGCTGGATTATTTTTTTCCGTCTGAGAATGACCGATTGTGTTGCAATCGAAACGTCGTGATATATAATTTTTATTTTTTTATTTTTATACCTACGTTCCTTTTCGAAAGAACCAAAGAGTATCTTTTGGTAAAGTCACGCAGAACAAAATTATAAAACAAAAACTATGACGTTTCGATCGCAACATAAGCAATCGTCATCAGGAGGAAAAAGGAGGGGGAAAGCTGCTGAGGCAGACTTTTTATAGGTTTGAAATGGGTGTAGCCCAAGGGTCACAAACAAAGTGGGCGGGGCTAGTGATGTTAAATGAGAAATTTGCATGTTAATGTAAGATGGGAGGGCGACTTCCACGCCGAGGGCACAGAGGTGGCTATTGTAATGTGAGAGATTAGCATGTTAATGTAAGATTGCAAAGCCGCCGCGATGTCGAGGACGTGAGTGATGGTGGCTGTGTTAGTGTGAGACATTTAACCTATTAATGTAAAATCAGAAAGTCGAAAATAACAACTAACATCGGAAGCTAGGATGGAAACATCACAGCCAGTTATGACTTGAACTGGTTAATAACGTCCTTCAAATGATTGCTCAGTTTGTACCCATATTCTCGGTTGAAATTGTGTCTGTGTCTATATATCTGGATGGCTTCATGAACGAATCTTTGGTGATAGCCGGTGGGTTTGCAAAGTACTTTCGTTTTGGATAAATCAATTTCGTGTGAGCTCATCGCATTTAAACAGTGATCAGCCACAGCCGAGGTATTGGTCCTACCATGTTTCAGATCTGCCTTATGTTCCCGAACACGGTCCGAGACATGTCGCTTAGTTTCCCCAATGTAACTACTGCCACAGACACAGCTTAGTTTGTAGACGCCGGGGTATTGCATGTCAGAGATCACATCCTTCGCAGATTATGAATGATTTTGGAAATATTTTTGGTGACCCCTGCTATGTATGGCAAGGTGACGGTATTGATTGGGTCCTCAGATGGTTCTTTCTCAGCGGTTGGGGTGATAGCTTTAAGCATTGTGTAGTCTGAATATCCATTCATCTTGAGAGCTTGGTGTACGTGTTCCAGTTCACTGGCTAGGAGATGATGGTCGGAAATACATCGAGCTCTATGGTGTAGAGTTTTGATGAGGGAATTCTTCTGGGATGGATGGTGGTGGGAGTCAGGTTTTAGGTAGGCATTCATATGGGTGGCTTTCCTGTAGACAGTGTCCCATTGAGCCATCTGGTCTCTTTTCGATTAAAACATCCAAGAATGGTAACTTGCCATCCTTTTCCACCTCCATGGTGAATTTGATGGCTGGGTGTATGGAATTGGTTGAGGAACTGGTTCAGAGCTGGTCGGTCACATGGCCAGATGACGAACGTGTCATCTGCGTACCTCTTCCACAAGGACGGACATACAGTGCATGCCTGTATGGCATCTGTCACAAATTTTTCCGTGAAAACATCAGCTACAACAAAGTTAGAGGTTGACACGATTGTTATCATTCAGAGTAACAGTCCAATTTCCGACAGCCTAAAATCGGTTCTAGCCAAAGGGTTGAATTTTGCAGTCACCCCTAAACACATCCCAGTTGATGATATAATTGCCCAGGTCTAAGGAGACCTTAAGGGTTTGGGACATATTACTGCAGACGTGGCAAGATCGGAAATCGCTGCAATCCTTAAAAACGCTAAGTCACCTACTAGCAACATCGGTAAGGATGAGCACTTTGAGCTTTCTCAATTCAAAAAGATAGAGCACATCGTCATTCTCTCAGCTGGACCTCGGGGCTGTTGCTGGAAGTGGGATCCCCATCGTGCTTCTCAAGTACATCGTCGTCACCATCTCGTCGTCATCACCATCTCCTCGTCGTCGTCTCCATCTTCACCATCATGGGACGCGGCTAGTCAGACAGCCTACCAACAGTTCTAACTGAGTAGTGGTTGCTGACAATAGACAGACTTAATAATAATAGTGTTCACCCACGTCAGGTGTGTGTCATCCTGAAGGTCCTTTTGAAATAAAATAAGTGCCTCAAAGTCTTACTGTCTCCGAGTTGAGTCACTACATTTGGTGCTAGAAACGGAAAGAAAAAAAATATTGATATTGAAAGCAGCGACGTGGAAGAACCCACGTGTAGTGTCCTCAGAGGACGATGATAACAGAAACGTTATCCCCTTAACAGCCCCGGAATCCGGGAACCCGGCCATGTGTCCTGAGGCAGCGGCCGACGAGGGATCACGCGAACTCACCGGGTGCCTCGGACAACTGTTCTCCTCTGCTGCACAGCTGATCATCCAAATTGGGCTGGCTGCACCCGCCGGAGGATCCGCAGCGCAGGGGCTGCAGGCGGATGGGTCGCCTTCCACCGCCGCGCCCACGCGGGAACCAGTGGTTGTTTCACCCGCGCACGCGGGTGGCCACCAGCAGCCAGAGCTATACCCCTACATCACCCCTCCCCCATGAAAAAAAAAAAACAGCTGTCTCGGCTAACATAATTACTTTAACAGGGGTTAGCGGACATCAGCAACAAGACCCCGTAATTATTTAACCAGAACCGTGAGGGAAGTGCAACAATTCATGACGTCCGCAGGCACGCCGCAGTCACGAGCATTAGGGTGGATCCCAGATCAACCGGAAGCTGCAGTCTGGCTTGCGGTGGTGGCCACCAGCCGGATGACGTCGGAACACAATTGTCATGATGGGAAGGGAGCTGTTCAGCGCAAACGAAGCACTCTTGGAGCGAGTCCTCGACGCCAGTCCCCCACCACGAGCAGGAACTTGCGCGCTGGGAACCACCGGAACATCACAAATGGCCTAAAGGGTGCGGCTCCTCCCTGGGAGAAGAAGATGGCAACTGGGCTTCCATGCACGGTCCTTCACACGGAAGCGCTGCCGGGGGATCCCTGGACTTCAGCTTCTGGGCTCAGTCGCCCCGACTCGTCGGACACATCCGACGCCCGCCGCTCTGGAGATGGAGATGAACTATCTAATAGGGTGGAACATAGGGTTTTAACCGTGACGGGTGCACAAAATAGCGATGGCGACCGACCTGTATATACACAAACTGCGGCCTCTTGACCTTGATCACCTCAACAGGGCCCTGCAACGGCCAGTATAATTTAGGGGACATACCCAGGGACACCTGGGGACAATGCAACGACGCCTTGTCCCCAGTTGTCCATGGGGCCCCGGACTCCCGTTGCCCCACGAACTTCTCATTTGCATGCTGCCGTTTGGCCGAATTTTCCTGAGACGCCTCCCGCGCCTCCTTCAAACGCCTAAGCATGACCTGCATGGGCATGGGCATGACGGCCCTCTTTTTACCCAAGTCCATGCCCAACTGTGCTTCCATGGGGGGATCACTCTCCCTCCTGTACATGATATTAAACGGGGAGAATCCTGTTAAAGCATGATGGGCCAATCTATATGCAGCCAGGACACCGGGGATGTGCAAATTCCAGTCCAACTGCACCTCATTAACTCTTTGGCACAACATGGACATAAGAGTCCTGTGCAAGCGTTCCACCATCCCATCCGTCTGAGGATGGTAGAGCGAAGTTCTAATTTTTCTTGTACCCAGCGAGTCACACACCTCCCATAACAATTTAGAAGAAAAATTCCACCCCTGATCTGTAATAAGTTGTTCAGGAGCTCCTTTATCCATTACGTAGACGTGCAGAAATTTGTCCACAATGGATGTGGCCGACTGGTCTGGCAGAGGCCATGCCATCGGCCACCGGGAAAGATATTCCACCCCGACCAGGAGAAATGTTTTCCCCTCTGAGTAGTGGGAATGGCCCGAGAACATCTAATTTGACTAGCTCGTTAATTTGAGACACCGTGATATTTGTGATAGTGGCTTGTGGCGTGTGCAGTCAGTACAACATTTCACCATGTAGTATACATGATCCATCATACCGGGCCAATAGAAGTCACGCTTCAGCATTAGCAAAGTTTTACGGACTCTGAGACAAACACGAACCGCAGATGCTTATAAATGCTCCTGAAACTTTGACTTAAAACGTTCGTGACTGCAGGAATTCATATTCTTGGTTCTTTCGGTAAAATCACGTATATAGAAACAAAAAGAAATAAAAAAAATAATAATAATAAAAGAAAAGAAAAAAACAATAAAAATAAAAAGTTAAAATTGTAAAATTAAATGTAAATTACAAATTAAAATATGGCTTACTAAAAATCCATGAAGAAGGTATACCCCTTCGTCTCATCGTCTCCACCATTGACTCACGCACCTACAAACTGGCCCGATATCTGTCGGAGACCTTGCAGCCATTCACTGGCAAGACCACCTCTTCTATTCTTAACTCAGCTCACCTGGTTTCACTGTCCCCAGGTGATTTGCTCGTTAGTTTCAATGTAGTTTCTTTGTTCACCAAAGTTCCTGTGCCCGATACCATTGCAATAATTGAAGATTTGGTCCAACAAGGACTGAATGCTGATGTAACAGCCCTGGTGAGACACTGCCTCACCAATACAGTCTTCACTTGGAATGGACCATTCTACAAACAAACTGAAGGCACCCCAATGGGTTCTCCCTCATCTCCGGTTGTGGCCAACATTTGAATGGAAAAATTTTAGACGGACGCCATCCAGGCATCCACTCTACGCCCGTCTTTGTGGAAGACGTACGTGGATGACACGTTTGTCATCTGGCCACATGGCCGACCAGCTCTGAAATAATTCCTCAACCACATCAATTCCATACACCCAGCAAACAAATTCACTATGGAGATAGAAAAAGATGGCATGAGACCAGATGGCTCAATGAGCCACTCTGTCTACACGAAAGTAAACCTGATTCCCACCACCATCCATCCCAGAAAAATGCCCTCATCAAAACGCTACACCATAGAGCTCAATGTATCCCCGACCATGAACACCTGACCAGTGAACTCAAGCACGTACACCAAGCTCTCAAGGCGAATGGATATTCTGACTACACTATCCACAAAGCCATCACCCCAACCGTGAAGGAGCCATCTGAGGATCCAATCAAAACCATCACCTTGCCATACATAGCAGGGGTAACCAAAAATATTTCCAAAATAATGAACAAACACAAGATCCAGGTTCGATTTAACACAGTGCATAAAATTTGTGACCTGATCCCATCTGTGAAGGACAAAATTCCTGACATGCAATATCCCGACGTCTACAAACTAAGCTGTATTTGTAGCAGCAGTTACATTGGGGAAACTAAGCAACATGTCTCTGACCGTGTTCTTGAACATAAGGCAGATCTCAAACACGACAGGACCAATACTTCTGTCGTGGCTGATCATTACTTTAATGCAGCTGGCTCACATGAAATTGATTTCTCTAAGACAATGGTACTTTCCAAGCCGACTGACTATCAACAAAGATTCGTTCACGAAGCCATCCATATATACAGACACAGTCACAATTTCAACCGAGACGACGGTTTTAAACCCAGCAATCATTGGAAAGATGTCATCAACCACTTTGGGTCATGACTTGTGTTTTCTTGTCAACCTTTACCGTCAGTAGTGTGGATGTGTGGAGCGAGTTGAAATGCCCCCCCCATCTCTACCCCCTGCTCCCCCCCTATTTCTGACCCCCCCCTCCACCATCCTCTCCCCCTATCTCTGCCCCCTTCCTCCCCCCCATTGTCTGCTCCTACATTACCGCTGGCTGACTGGCTACCCCGCCCATGCTGGTTGCGCTGCACAAGCTCCTGCATTAGCGTGTTGCTTGCGCAGCTCTCGTCCCCCGCCCACTCACTTTGGAACCCTTATACATTTGGAGGCTTGCCGCCTCTTTTCTCTCCGCCTGATGAAGAACACTTGTATTGTGATAGAAACGTCTTAGGTTTTTTGCATTTATTCTTTTTAATTTATTTATAATTTTATTTTACTATTTTTATTTTTTATTTTCATTGTGTTTTTTTGCTTTCATAATATTTAATTCATCATTATTTTTATTATTTTTTAAAAAAATGTATTAAAATTTTCTTATTTATATTTTTCTATCTACGTGATTTTACCAAAAGAACCAAGAATATGCTCCTGAAATGTGTCCCCGAATACAATGCCATCGTCCAGGTAAATGAGGCACAAGTCCCATTGAAGACCTGCCAAGACCATTTCCATAAGCTGCTGGAATGTGGCAGAAGCCGATTGCAGCCCCATAGGGAGGCAATTAACTTGGAACAATCCTTGGGGTATATTCTTAGTTTTTTCGGTAAAGTCACATGGTTTTAGGCTTGGATTCTTCATCCAAAGGCAAGTGCCAAAATCCGGACAACAAATCGAGGGTTAAAAAGAACCGTGTACACAACAAAGCATCCAAGGAGTCATCCATCCAAGGGAGTGGATATGCGTCCGCCACAGAAAATGTGTTCTGCTTGCGGAAATCAATGCAAAATCGCAGACTCCCATAAAATGGAAGCCCCCCATGGGCTGATAGAGGGGGAAATAATGTCCGCACCCCGGGATGGTGAAGACGGAGACGACAACGAGGACATGGTGATGACGACGAGATGGCGATGACAATGGTCTTGAACAACCATGACGGGGATTCCACTTCCTGCACCAGCCCCGAGCAATGCAATGGTGTAGTCATAGCAGGATACCACCGCAGTCAGTATGCAATGCTGAAGTCATAGCAGGATACCACTGCAGTCAGTATGCAATGCTGTAGTCATAGCAGGATACCACAACAGTCAGCATGCAATGCTGTAGTCATAGCAGGATACCACTACAGTCAGTATGCAATGCTGTAGTCATAGCAGGATACCACCACAGTCAGCATGCAATGGTGTAGTCATAGCAGGATACCACCACAGTCAGCATGCAATGCTGTAGTCATAGCAGGATACCACCAGTCAGCAAGCAATGCTGTAGTCATAGCACGATACCACCACAGTCAGCATGCAATGCTGTAGTCATAGCAGGATACAACCACAGTCAGCATCACAATGCTGTAGTCATAGCAGGATACCACCAGTCAGCATGCAATGCTGTAGTCATAGCCGGATACCACCACAGTCAGTATGCAATGCTGTAGTCATAGCAGGATACCACCATAGTCAGCATGCACTGCTATAGTCATAGCAGGATACAACCACAGTCAGCATGCAATGCTGTAGTCATAGCAGAATACCACCACAGTCAGCATGCAATGTTGTAGTCATAGCAGGATACCACCACAGTCAGCAAGCAATGCTGTAGTCATAGCAGGATACCACCACAGTCAGAATGCAATGCTGTAGTCCTAGCAGGATACCACCACAGTCAGTATGCAATGCTGTCATCATAGCAGGTCTCACCACAGTCAGTATGCACTGGTGTAATCATAGCAGGTACCACAACAATATGCACTGCTGTAATCATAGCAGGTACCACCAGTCAGTATGCACTGCTGTAATCATAGCAGGTACCACAGTCAGTATGCACTGCTGTAATCATAGCAGGATACCACCACCGTCAGCATGCAATACTGTAGTCATAGCAGGAAACCACCAGTCAGCATCCAATGCTGTAGTCATAGCAGGAGACCACCGCAGTCAGTATGCAATGCTGTAGTCATAGCAGGATACCACCACTGTCAGTATGCAATGCTGTAGTCATAGCAGGATACCAGCACAGTCAGTATGCAATGCTGTAGTCATAGAAGGACACCACCAGTCAGCATGCAATGCTGTAGTCATAGCAGGATAACACCAGTCAGGATGGAATGCTGTAGTCATAGCAGGATATTACCATAGTCAGCATGCACTGCTATAGTCATAGCAGGATACAACCACAGTCAGCATGCAATGCTGATGTCATAGCAGGATACAACGGCAGTCAGCATGCAATGCTGTAGTCATAGCAGGATACCACCGCAGTCAGTATGCAATGCTGAAGTCATAGCAGGATACCACCACAGTCAGCATGCAATGCTGTAGTCATAGCAGGATACCACCACAGTCAGCATACAATGCTGTAGTCATAGCAGGATACCACCACAGTCAGCATGTAATGCTGTAGTCAAAGCAGGATACCACCACAGTCAGCATACAATGCTGTAGTCATAGCAGGATACCACCAAAGTCAGCATGCAATGCTTGAGTCATAGCAGGAAATGACCTCAGTCAGCATGCAATGCTGTAGTCATAGCAGGATACCACCACAGTCAGCAAGCAATGCTGTAGTCATAGCAGGATACCACCACAGTCAGCATGCAATGCTGTAGTCATTGCAGGATACCACCACAGTCAGCATGCAATGCTGTAGTCATAGCAGGATACCACCACAGTCAGCATGCAATGCTGTAGTCACAGCAGGATACCACCACAGTGAGCATGCACTGCTATAGTCATAGCAGGATACAACCACAGTCAGCATGCAATGCTGTAGTCATAGCAGGATACAACCACAGTCATCATGCAATGCTGTAGTCATAGCAGGATACCACCACAGTCAGTATGCAATGCTGTAGTCATAGCAGGATACCACCACAGTCAGCATGCAATGCTGTAGTCATAGCAGGATACCACCACAGTCAGCATGCAATGCTGTAGTCAAAGCAGGATACAACCACAGTCAACATGTAATGCTGTAGTCATAGCAGGATACCACCACAGTCAGTATGCAATGCTGTCATCATAGCAGGTCCCACCACAGTCAGTATGCACTGCTGTAATCATAGCAGGTACCACGACAATATGCACTGCTGTAATCATAGCAGGTACCACAACAGCAGTTTCCACTGCTGTAATCATAGCAGGTACCACCAGTCAGTATGCACTGCTGTAATCATAGCAGGTACCACAGTAAGTATGCACTGCTGTAATCATAGCAGCATACCACCACCGTCAGCATGCAATACTGTAGTCATAGCAGGAAACCACCAGTCAGCATGCAATGCTGTAGTCATAGCAGTAGACCACCGCAGTCAGTATGCAATGCTGTAGTCATAGCAGGATACCACCACTGTCAGTATGCAATGCTGTAGTCATAGCAGGATACCACCACAGTCAGTATGCAATGCTGTAGTCATAGCAGGACACCACCAGTCAGCATGCAATGCTGTAGTCAAAGCAGGATACCACCACAGTCAGGATGCAATGCTGTAATCATAGCAGGATACCACCACAGTCAGTATGCAATGCTGTAGTCATAGCAGGATATCACCATAGTCAGCATGTACTGCTATAGTCATTGCAGGATACAACCACAGTCAGCATGCAATGCTGAAGTCAAAGCAGGATACAACGGCAGACAGCATGCAATGCTGTAGTCATAGCAGGATACCACCGCAGTCAGTATGCAATGCTGTAGTCATAGCAGGATACCACTACCGTCAGTATGCAATGCTGTAGTCATAGCAGGATACCACCACAGTCAGCATGCGATGCTGTAGTCATAGCAGGATACCACCACCGTCAGTATGCAATGCTGTAGTCACAGCAGGATACCACCACAGTCAGCATGCAATGCTGTAGTCATAGCAGGATACCACCACAGTCAGCATGTAATGCTGTAGTCATAGCAGGATACCACCACAGTCAGCATACAATGCTGTAGTCATAGCAGGATACCACCACAGTCAGCATGCAATGCTTGAGTCATAGCAGGAAACGACCACAGTCAGCATGCAATGCTGTAGTCATAGCAGGATACCACCACAGTCAGCACGCAATGCTGTAGTCATAGCAGGATACCACCACAGTCAGCATGCAATGCTGTAGTCATAGCAGGATACCACCACAGTCAGTATCACAATGCTGTAGTCATAGCAGGATACCACCATAGTCAGCATGCACTGCTATAGTCATAGCAGGATACCACCACAGTCAGCATGCAATGCTGTAGTCATAGCAGGATATAACTACAGTCAGCATGCAATGCTGTAGTCATAGCAGGATACCACAGCAGTCAGTATGCAATGCTGAAGTTATAGAAGGATACCACTGCAGTCAGTATGCAATGCTGTAGTCATAGCAGGATACCACCACAGTCAGCATGCAATGCTGTAGTCATAGCAGGATACCACCACAGTCAGCATACAATGCTGTAGTCATAGCACAATACCACCACAGTCAGCATGCAATGCTGTAGTCATAGCAGGATGCAACCACAGTCAGCATCACAATGCTGTAGTCATAGCAGGATACCACCACAGTCAGTATGCAATGCTGTAGTCATAGCAGGATACCACTACCGTCAGTATGCAATGCTGTAGTCATAGCAGGATACCACCACAGTCAGCATGCGATGCTGTAGTCATAGCAGGATACCACTACCGTCAGTATGCAATGCTGTAGTCATAGCAGGATACCACCACAGTCAGCATGCAATGCTGTAGTCATAGCAGGATACCACCACCGTCAGTATGCAATGCTGTAGTCATAGCAGGATACCACCACAGTCAGCATGCAATGCTGTAGTCATAGCAGGATACCACCACAGTCAGCATACAATGCTGTAGTCATAGCAGGATACCACCACAGTTAGCATGCAATGCTTGAGTCATAGCAGGAAACGACCACAGTCAGCATGCAATACTGTAGTCATAGCAGAATACCACCACAGTCAGCACGCAATGCTGTAGTCATAGCAGGATACCACCACAGTCAGCATGCAATGCTGTAGTCATAGCAGGATACCACCACAGTCAGTATCACAATGCTGTAGTCATAGCAGGATACCACCATAGTCAGCATGCACTGCTATAGTCATAGCAGGATACCACCACAGTCAGCATGCAATGCTGTAGTCATAGCATGATACAACTACAGTCAGCATGCAATGCTGTAGTCATAGCAGGATACCACAGCAGTCAGTATGCAATGCTGAAGTTATAGAAGGATACCACTGCAGTCAGTATGCAATGCTGTAGTCATAGCAGAATACCACCACAGTCAGCATGCAATGCTGTAGTCATAGCAGGATACCACCACAGTCAGCATACAATGCTGTAGTCATAGCACGATACCACCACAGTCAGCATGCAATGCTGTAGTCATAGCAGGATACAACCACAGTCAGCATCACAATGCTGTAGTCATAGCAGGATACCACCACAGTCAGCATGCAATGCTGTAGTCATTGCAGGATACCATCACAGTCAGCATGCAATGCTGTAGTCATATCAGGATACCACCACAGTCAGCATGCAATGCTGTAGTCATAGCAGGATACCACCACAGTCAGCAAGCAATGCTGTAGTCAAAGCAGGATACAACCACAGTCAGCATGCAATGCTGTAGTCATAGCAGGATACCACCACAGTCAGTATGCAATGCTGTCATCATAGCAGGTCCCACCACAGTTAGAATGCACTGCTGTAATCATAGCAGGTACCACGACAATATGCACTGCTGTAATCATAGCAGGTACCACAACAGCAGTTTCCACTGCTGTAATCATAGCAGGTACCACCAGTCAGTATGCACTGCTGTAATCATAGCAGGTACCACAGTAAGTATGCACTGCTGTAATCATAGCAGCATACCACCACCGTCAGCATGCAATACTGTAGTCATAGCAGGAAACCACCAGTCAGCATGCAATGCTGTAGTCATAGCAGTAGACCACCGCAGTCAGTATGCAATGCTGTAGTCATAGCAGGATACCACCACTGTCAGTATGCAATGCTGTAGTCATAGCAGGATACCACCACAGTCAGTATGCAATGCTGTAGTCATAGCAGGACACCACCAGTCAGCATGCAATGCTGTAGTCAAAGCAGGATACCACCACAGTCAGGATGCAATGCTGTAATCATAGCAGGATACCACCACAGTCAGTATGCAATGCTGTAGTCATAGCAGGATATCACCATAGTCAGCATGTACTGCTATAGTCATTGCAGGATACAACCACAGTCAGCATGCAATGCTGAAGTCAAAGCAGGATACAACGGCAGACAGCATGCAATGCTGTAGTCATAGCAGGATACCACCGCAGTCAGTATGCAATGCTGTAGTCATAGCAGGATACCACTACCGTCAGTATGCAATGCTGTAGTCATAGCAGGATACCACCACAGTCAGCATGCGATGCTGTAGTCATAGCAGGATACCACCACCGTCAGTATGCAATGCTGTAGTCACAGCAGGATACCACCACAGTCAGCATGCAATGCTGTAGTCATAGCAGGATACCACCACAGTCAGCATGTAATGCTGTAGTCATAGCAGGATACCACCACAGTCAGCATACAATGCTGTAGTCATAGCAGGATACCACCACAGTCAGCATGCAATGCTTGAGTCATAGCAGGAAACGACCACAGTCAGCATGCAATGCTGTAGTCATAGCAGGATACCACCACAGTCAGCACGCAATGCTGTAGTCATAGCAGGATACCACCACAGTCAGCATGCAATGCTGTAGTCATAGCAGGATACCACCACAGTCAGTATCACAATGCTGTAGTCATAGCAGGATACCACCATAGTCAGCATGCACTGCTATAGTCATAGCAGGATACCACCACAGTCAGCATGCAATGCTGTAGTCATAGCAGGATATAACTACAGTCAGCATGCAATGCTGTAGTCATAGCAGGATACCACAGCAGTCAGTATGCAATGCTGAAGTTATAGAAGGATACCACTGCAGTCAGTATGCAATGCTGTAGTCATAGCAGGATACCACCACAGTCAGCATGCAATGCTGTAGTCATAGCAGGATACCACCACAGTCAGCATACAATGCTGTAGTCATAGCACAATACCACCACAGTCAGCATGCAATGCTGTAGTCATAGCAGGATGCAACCACAGTCAGCATCACAATGCTGTAGTCATAGCAGGATACCACCACAGTCAGTATGCAATGCTGTAGTCATAGCAGGATACCACTACCGTCAGTATGCAATGCTGTAGTCATAGCAGGATACCACCACAGTCAGCATGCGATGCTGTAGTCATAGCAGGATACCACTACCGTCAGTATGCAATGCTGTAGTCATAGCAGGATACCACCACAGTCAGCATGCAATGCTGTAGTCATAGCAGGATACCACCACCGTCAGTATGCAATGCTGTAGTCATAGCAGGATACCACCACAGTCAGCATGCAATGCTGTAGTCATAGCAGGATACCACCACAGTCAGCATACAATGCTGTAGTCATAGCAGGATACCACCACAGTTAGCATGCAATGCTTGAGTCATAGCAGGAAACGACCACAGTCAGCATGCAATACTGTAGTCATAGCAGAATACCACCACAGTCAGCACGCAATGCTGTAGTCATAGCAGGATACCACCACAGTCAGCATGCAATGCTGTAGTCATAGCAGGATACCACCACAGTCAGTATCACAATGCTGTAGTCATAGCAGGATACCACCATAGTCAGCATGCACTGCTATAGTCATAGCAGGATACCACCACAGTCAGCATGCAATGCTGTAGTCATAGCATGATACAACTACAGTCAGCATGCAATGCTGTAGTCATAGCAGGATACCACAGCAGTCAGTATGCAATGCTGAAGTTATAGAAGGATACCACTGCAGTCAGTATGCAATGCTGTAGTCATAGCAGAATACCACCACAGTCAGCATGCAATGCTGTAGTCATAGCAGGATACCACCACAGTCAGCATACAATGCTGTAGTCATAGCACGATACCACCACAGTCAGCATGCAATGCTGTAGTCATAGCAGGATACAACCACAGTCAGCATCACAATGCTGTAGTCATAGCAGGATACCACCACAGTCAGCATGCAATGCTGTAGTCATTGCAGGATACCATCACAGTCAGCATGCAATGCTGTAGTCATATCAGGATACCACCACAGTCAGCATGCAATGCTGTAGTCATAGCAGGATACCACCACAGTCAGCAAGCAATGCTGTAGTCAAAGCAGGATACAACCACAGTCAGCATGCAATGCTGTAGTCATAGCAGGATACCACCACAGTCAGTATGCAATGCTGTCATCATAGCAGGTCCCACCACAGTCAGAATGCACTGCTGTAATCATAGCAGGTACCACGACAATATGCACTGCTGTAATCATAGCAGGTACCACAGTAAGTATGCACTGCTGTAATCATAGCAGGATACCACCACCGTCAGCATGCAATACTGTAGTCATAGCAGGAAACCACCAGTCAGCATGCAATGCTGTAGTCATAGCAGGAGACCACCGCAGTCAGTATGCAATGCTGTAGTCATAGCAGGATACCACCACTGTCAGTATGCAATGATGTAGTCATAGCAGGATACCACCACAGTCAGTATGCAATGCTGTAGTCATAGCAGGACACCACCAGTCAGCATGCAATGCTGTAGTCAAAGCAGGATACCACCACAGTCAGGATGCAATGCTGTAATCATAGCAGGATACCACCACAGTCAGTATGCAATGCTGTAGTCATAGCAGGATATCACCATAGTCCCCATGCACTGCTATAGTCATAGCAGGATACAACCACAGTCAGCATGCAATGCTGAAGTCATAGCAGGATACAACGGCAGTCAGCATGCAATGCTGTAGTCATAGCAGGATACCACCGCAGTCAGTATGCAATGCTGTAGTTATAGCAGGATACCACTACCGTCAGTATGCAATGCTGTAGTCATAGCAGGATACCACCACAGTCAGCATGCGATGCTGTAGTCATAGCAGGATACCACCACCGGCAGTATGCAATGCTGTAGTCATAGCAGGATACCACCACAGTCAGCATGCAATGCTGTAGTCATAGCAGGATACCACCACAGTCAGCATACAATGCTGTAGTCATAGCAGGATACCACCACAGTCAGCATGCAATGCTTGAGTCATAGCAGGAAACGACCACAGTCAGCATGCAATGCTGTAGTCATAGCAGGATACCACCACAGTCAGCACGCAATGCTGTAGTCATAGCAGGATACCACCACAGTCAGCATGCAATGCTGTAGTCATAGCAGGATATCACCACAGTCAGCATCACAATGCTGTAGTCATAGCAGGATACCACCATAGTCAGCATGCACTGCTATAGTCATAGCAGGTTACCACCACAGTCAGCATGCAATGCTGTAGTCATAGCAGGATACAACTACAGTCAGCATGCAATGCTGTAGTCATAGCAGGATACCACCGCAGTCAGTATGCAATGCTGAAGTTATAGAAGGATACCACTGCAGTCAGTATGCAATGCTGTAGTCATAGCAGGATACCACCACAGTGAGCATGCAATGCTGTAGTCATAGCAGGATACCACCAGTCAGCAAGCAATGCTGTAGTCATAGCACGATACCACCACAGTCAGCATGCAATGCTGTAGTCATAGCAGGATACAACCACAGTCAGCATCACAATGCTGTAGTCATAGCAGGATACCACCAGTCAGCATGCAATGCTGTAGTCATAGCCGGATACCACCACAGTCAGTATGCAATGCTGTAGTCATAGCAGAATACCACCACAGTCAGTATGCAAGGCTGTAGTCATAGCAGGATACCACCATAGTCAGCATGCACTCATATAGTCATAGCAGGATACAACCACAGTCAGCATGCAATGCTATAGTCATAGCAGGATACCACCACAGTCAGCATGCAATGTTGTAGTCATAGCAGGATACCACCACAGTCAGCAAGCAATGCTGTAGTCATAGCAGGATACCACCACAGTCAGCAAGCAATGCTGTAGTCATAGCAGGATACCACCACAGTCAGCATACAATGCTGTAGTCATAGCAGGATACCACCACAGTCAGTATGCAATGCTGTCATCATAGCAGGTCCCACCACAGTCAGTATGCACTGGTGTAATCATAGCAGGTACCACAGTCAGTATGCACTGCTGTAATCATAGCAGGATACCACCACCGTCAGCATGCAATACTGTAGTCATAGCAGGAAACCACCAGTCAGCATCCAATGCTGTAGTCATAGCAGGAGACCACCACAGTCAGTATGCAATGCTGTAGTTATAGCAGGATACCACCACTGTCAGTATGCAATGCTGTAGTCATAGCAAGATACCACCACAGTCAGGATGCAATGCTGTAGTCATAGCAGGACACCACCAGTCAGCATGCAATGCTGTAGTCATAGCAGGATAACACCAGTCAGGATGCAATGCTGTAGTCATAGCAGGATATTACCATAGTCAGCATGCACTGCTATAGTCATAGCAGGATACAACCACAGTCAGCATGCAATGCTGAAGTCATAGCAGGATACAACGGCAGTCATCATGCAATGCTGTAGTCATAGCAGGATACCACCGCAGTCAGTATGCAATGCTGAAGTCATAGCAGGATACCACCACAGTCAGCATGCAATGCTGTAGTCATAGCAGGATACCACCACCGTCAGTATGCAATGTTGTAGTCATAGCAGGATACCACCACAGTCTGCATGCAATGCTGTAGTCATAGCAGGATACGACCACAGTCAGCATGTAATGCTGTAGTCATAGCAGGATACCACCACAGTCAGCATACAATGCTGTAGTCATAGCAGGATACCACCAAAGTCAGCATGCAATGCTTGAGTCATAGCAGGAAACGACCACAGTCAGCATGCAATGCTGTAGTCATAGCAGGATACCACCACAGTCAGCAAGCAATGCTGTAGTCATAGCAGGATACCACCACAGTCAGCATGCAATGCTGTAGTCATAGCAGGATACCACCACAGTCAGCATGCAATGCTGTAGTCATAGCAGGATACCACCACAGTCAGCATGCAATGCTGTAGTCACAGCAGGATACCACCACAGTCAGCATGCAATGCTGTAGTCATAGCAGGATACCACCACAGTCAGCAAGCAATGCTGTAGTCATAGCAGGATACCACCACAGTCAGCATGCAATGCTGTAGTCATAGCAGGATACAACCACAGTCAGCATCACAATGCTGTAGTCATAGCAGGATACCACCACAGTCAGCATGCAATGCTGTAGTCATTGCAGGATACCATCACAGTCAGCATGCAATGCTGTAGTCATAGCAGGATACCACCACAGTCAGCATGCAATGCTGTAGTCATAGCAGGATACCACCACAGTCAGCAAGCAATGCTGTAGTCAAAGCAGGATACAACCACAGTCAGCATGCAATGCTGTAGTCATAGCAGGATACCACCACAGTCAGTATGCAATGCTGTCATCATAGCAGGTCCCACCACAGTCAGAATGCACTGCTGTAATCATAGCAGGTACCACGACAATATGCACTGCTGTAATCATAGCAGGTACCACAGTAAGTATGCACTGCTGTAATCATAGCAGGATACCACCACTGTCAGCATGCAATACTGTAGTCATAGCAGGAAACCACCAGTCAGCATGCAATGCTGTAGTCATAGCAGGAGACCACCGCAGTCAGTATGCAATGCTGTAGTCATAGCAGGATACCACCACTGTCAGTATGCAATGATGTAGTCATAGCAGGATACCACCACAGTCAGTATGCAATGCTGTAGTCATAGCAGGACACCACCAGTCAGCATGCAATGCTGTAGTCAAAGCAGGATACCACCACAGTCAGGATGCAATGCTGTAATCATAGCAGGATACCACCACAGTCAGTATGCAATGCTGTAGTCATAGCAGGATATCACCATAGTCCCCATGCACTGCTATAGTCATAGCAGGATACAACCACAGTCAGCATGCAATGCTGAAGTCATAGCAGGATACAACGGCAGTCAGCATGCAATGCTGTAGTCATAGCAGGATACCACCGCAGTCAGTATGCAATGCTGTAGTTATAGCAGGATACCACTACCGTCAGTATGCAATGCTGTAGTCATAGCAGGATACCACCACAGTCAGCATGCGATGCTGTAGTCATAGCAGGATACCACCACCGGCAGTATGCAATGCTGTAGTCATAGCAGGATACCACCACAGTCAGCATGCAATGCTGTAGTCATAGCAGGATACCACCACAGTCAGCATACAATGCTGTAGTCATAGCAGGATACCACCACAGTCAGCATGCAATGCTTGAGTCATAGCAGGAAACGACCACAGTCAGCATGCAATGCTGTAGTCATAGCAGGATACCACCACAGTCAGCACGCAATGCTGTAGTCATAGCAGGATACCACCACAGTCAGCATGCAATGCTGTAGTCATAGCAGGATATCACCACAGTCAGCATCACAATGCTGTAGTCATAGCAGGATACCACCATAGTCAGCATGCACTGCTATAGTCATAGCAGGTTACCACCACAGTCAGCATGCAATGCTGTAGTCATAGCAGGATACAACTACAGTCAGCATGCAATGCTGTAGTCATAGCAGGATACCACCGCAGTCAGTATGCAATGCTGAAGTTATAGAAGGATACCACTGCAGTCAGTATGCAATGCTGTAGTCATAGCAGGATACCACCACAGTGAGCATGCAATGCTGTAGTCATAGCAGGATACCACCAGTCAGCAAGCAATGCTGTAGTCATAGCACGATACCACCACAGTCAGCATGCAATGCTGTAGTCATAGCAGGATACAACCACAGTCAGCATCACAATGCTGTAGTCATAGCAGGATACCACCAGTCAGCATGCAATGCTGTAGTCATAGCCGGATACCACCACAGTCAGTATGCAATGCTGTAGTCATAGCAGAATACCACCACAGTCAGTATGCAAGGCTGTAGTCATAGCAGGATACCACCATAGTCAGCATGCACTCATATAGTCATAGCAGGATACAACCACAGTCAGCATGCAATGCTATAGTCATAGCAGGATACCACCACAGTCAGCATGCAATGTTGTAGTCATAGCAGGATACCACCACAGTCAGCAAGCAATGCTGTAGTCATAGCAGGATACCACCACAGTCAGCAAGCAATGCTGTAGTCATAGCAGGATACCACCACAGTCAGCATACAATGCTGTAGTCATAGCAGGATACCACCACAGTCAGTATGCAATGCTGTCATCATAGCAGGTCCCACCACAGTCAGTATGCACTGGTGTAATCATAGCAGGTACCACAGTCAGTATGCACTGCTGTAATCATAGCAGGATACCACCACCGTCAGCATGCAATACTGTAGTCATAGCAGGAAACCACCAGTCAGCATCCAATGCTGTAGTCATAGCAGGAGACCACCACAGTCAGTATGCAATGCTGTAGTTATAGCAGGATACCACCACTGTCAGTATGCAATGCTGTAGTCATAGCAAGATACCACCACAGTCAGGATGCAATGCTGTAGTCATAGCAGGACACCACCAGTCAGCATGCAATGCTGTAGTCATAGCAGGATAACACCAGTCAGGATGCAATGCTGTAGTCATAGCAGGATATTACCATAGTCAGCATGCACTGCTATAGTCATAGCAGGATACAACCACAGTCAGCATGCAATGCTGAAGTCATAGCAGGATACAACGGCAGTCATCATGCAATGCTGTAGTCATAGCAGGATACCACCGCAGTCAGTATGCAATGCTGAAGTCATAGCAGGATACCACCACAGTCAGCATGCAATGCTGTAGTCATAGCAGGATACCACCACCGTCAGTATGCAATGTTGTAGTCATAGCAGGATACCACCACAGTCTGCATGCAATGCTGTAGTCATAGCAGGATACGACCACAGTCAGCATGTAATGCTGTAGTCATAGCAGGATACCACCACAGTCAGCATACAATGCTGTAGTCATAGCAGGATACCACCAAAGTCAGCATGCAATGCTTGAGTCATAGCAGGAAACGACCACAGTCAGCATGCAATGCTGTAGTCATAGCAGGATACCACCACAGTCAGCAAGCAATGCTGTAGTCATAGCAGGATACCACCACAGTCAGCATGCAATGCTGTAGTCATAGCAGGATACCACCACAGTCAGCATGCAATGCTGTAGTCATAGCAGGATACCACCACAGTCAGCATGCAATGCTGTAGTCACAGCAGGATACCACCACAGTCAGCATGCAATGCTGTAGTCATAGCAGGATACCACCACAGTCAGCAAGCAATGCTGTAGTCATAGCAGGATACCACCACAGTCAGCATGCAATGCTGTAGTCATAGCAGGATACCACCACAGTCAGCATGCAATGCTGTAGTCATAGCAGGATACCACCACAGTCAGCATGCAATGCTGTAGTCACAGCAGGATACCACCACAGTGAGCATGCACTGCTATAGTCATAGCAGGATACAACCACAGTCAGCAAGCAATGCTGTAGTCATAGCAGGATACAACCACAGTCATCATGCAATGCTGTAGTCATAGCAGGATACCACCGCAGTCAGTATGCAATGCTGTAGTCATATCAGGATACCACCACAGTCAGCATGCAATGCTGTAGTCATAGCAGGATACCACCACAGTCAGCATGCAATGCTGTAGTCAAAGCAGGATACCACCGCAGTCAGTATGCAATGCTGATGTCATAGCAGGATACCACCACAGTCAGCATGCAATGCTGTAGTCACAGCAGGATACCACCACAGTGAGCATGCACTGCTATAGTCATAGCAGGATACAACCACAGTCAGCAAGCAATGCTGTAGTCATAGCAGGATACAACCACAGTCATCATGCAATGCTGTAGTCATAGCAGGATACCACCGCAGTCAGTATGCAATGCTGTAGTCATATCAGGATACCACCACAGTCAGCATGCAATGCTGTAGTCATAGCAGGATACCACCACAGTCAGCATGCAATGCTGTAGTCAAAGCAGGATACCACCGCAGTCAGTATGCAATGCTGATGTCATAGCAGGATACCACTGCAGTCAGTATGCAATGCTGTAGTCATAGCAGGATACCACCACAGTCAGCATGCAATGCTGTAGTCATAGCAGGATACCACCACAGTCAGCATCACAATGCTGTAATCATAGCAGGATACCACCATAGT
Organism: Petromyzon marinus; assembly: GCF_048934315.1. Lineage (NCBI taxonomy): Eukaryota > Metazoa > Chordata > Hyperoartia > Petromyzontiformes > Petromyzontidae > Petromyzon > Petromyzon marinus. Next base: position 47,586 of record NW_027423226.1, read on the forward strand.
CAGCATGCACTGCTATAGTCATAGCACGATACCACCACAGTCAGCATGCAATGCTGTAGTCATAGCAGGATACAACTACAGTCAGCATGCAATGCTGTAGTCATAGCAGGATACCACCGCAGTCAGTATGCAATGCTGAAGTTATAGAAGGATACCACTGCAGTCAGTATGCAATGCTGTAGTCATAGCAGGATACCACCACAGTCAGCATGAAATGCTGTAGTCATAGCAGGATACCACCAAAGTCAGCATGCAATGCTTGAGTCATAGCAGGAAACGACCACAGTCAGCATGCAATGCTGTAGTCATAGCAGGATACCACCACAGTCAGCAAGCAATGCTGTAGTCATAGCAGGATACCACCACAGTCAGCATGCAATGCTGTAGTCATAGCAGGATACCACCACAGTCAGCATGCAATGCTGTAGTCATAGCAGGATACCACCACAGTCAGCATGCAATGCTGTAGTCACAGCAGGATACCACCACAGTCAGCATGCAATGCTGTAGTCATAGCAGGATACCACCACAGTCAGCAAGCAATGCTGTAGTCATAGCAGGATACCACCACAGTCAGCATGCAATGCTGTAGTCATAGCAGGATACAACCACAGTCAGCATCACAATGCTGTAGTCATAGCAGGATACCACCACAGTCAGCATGCAATGCTGTAGTCATTGCAGGATACCATCACAGTCAGCATGCAATGCTGTAGTCATAGCAGGATACCACCACAGTCAGCATGCAATGCTGTAGTCATAGCAGGATACCACCACAGTCAGCAAGCAATGGTGTAGTCAAAGCAGGATACAACCACAGTCAGCATGCAATGCTGTAGTCATAGCAGGATACCACCACAGTCAGTATGCAATGCTGTCATCATAGCAGGTCCCACCACAGTCAGAATGCACTGCTGTAATCATAGCAGGTACCACGACAATATGCACTGCTGTAATCATAGCAGGTACCACAGTAAGTATGCACTGCTGTAATCATAGCAGGATACCACCACCGTCAGCATGCAATACTGTAGTCATAGCAGGAAACCACCAGTCAGCATGCAATGCTGTAGTCATAGCAGGAGACCACCGCAGTCAGTATGCAATGCTGTAGTCATAGCAGGATACCACCACTGTCAGTATGCAATGATGTAGTCATAGCAGGATACCACCACAGTCAGTATGCAATGCTGTAGTCATAGCAGGACACCACCAGTCAGCATGCAATGCTGTAGTCAAAGCAGGATACCACCACAGTCAGGATGCAATGCTGTAATCATAGCAGGATACCACCACAGTCAGTATGCAATGCTGTAGTCATAGCAGGATATCACCATAGTCCCCATGCACTGCTATAGTCATAGCAGGATACAACCACAGTCAGCATGCAATGCTGAAGTCATAGCAGGATACAACGGCAGTCAGCATGCAATGCTGTAGTCATAGCAGGATACCACCGCAGTCAGTATGCAATGCTGTAGTTATAGCAGGATACCACTACCGTCAGTATGCAATGCTGTAGTCATAGCAGGATACCACCACAGTCAGCATGCGATGCTGTAGTCATAGCAGGATACCACCACCGGCAGTATGCAATGCTGTAGTCATAGCAGGATACCACCACAGTCAGCATGCAATGCTGTAGTCATAGCAGGATACCACCACAGTCAGCATACAATGCTGTAGTCATAGCAGGATACCACCACAGTCAGCATGCAATGCTTGAGTCATAGCAGGAAACGACCACAGTCAGCATGCAATGCTGTAGTCATAGCAGGATACCACCACAGTCAGCACGCAATGCTGTAGTCATAGCAGGATACCACCACAGTCAGCATGCAATGCTGTAGTCATAGCAGGATATCACCACAGTCAGCATCACAATGCTGTAGTCATAGCAGGATACCACCATAGTCAGCATGCACTGCTATAGTCATAGCAGGTTACCACCACAGTCAGCATGCAATGCTGTAGTCATAGCAGGATACAACTACAGTCAGCATGCAATGCTGTAGTCATAGCAGGATACCACCGCAGTCAGTATGCAATGCTGAAGTTATAGAAGGATACCACTGCAGTCAGTATGCAATGCTGTAGTCATAGCAGGATACCACCACAGTGAGCATGCAATGCTGTAGTCATAGCAGGATACCACCAGTCAGCAAGCAATGCTGTAGTCATAGCACGATACCACCACAGTCAGCATGCAATGCTGTAGTCATAGCAGGATACAACCACAGTCAGAATCACAATGCTGTAGTCATAGCAGGATACCACCAGTCAGCATGCAATGCTGTAGTCATAGCCGGATACCACCACAGTCAGTATGCAATGCTGTAGTCATAGCAGAATACCACCACAGTCAGTATGCAAGGCTGTAGTCATAGCAGGATACCACCATAGTCAGCATGCACTCATATAGTCATAGCAGGATACAACCACAGTCAGCATGCAATGCTATAGTCATAGCAGGATACCACCACAGTCAGCATGCAATGTTGTAGTCATAGCAGGATACCACCACAGTCAGCAAGCAATGCTGTAGTCATAGCAGGATACCACCACAGTCAGCAAGCAATGCTGTAGTCATAGCAGGATACCACCACAGTCAGCATACAATGCTGTAGTCATAGCAGGATACCACCACAGTCAGTATGCAATGCTGTCATCATAGCAGGTCCCACCACAGTCAGTATGCACTGGTGTAATCATAGCAGGTACCACAGTCAGTATGCACTGCTGTAATCATAGCAGGATACCACCACCGTCAGCATGCAATACTGTAGTCATAGCAGGAAACCACCAGTCAGCATCCAATGCTGTAGTCATAGCAGGAGACCACCACAGTCAGTATGCAATGCTGTAGTTATAGCAGGATACCACCACTGTCAGTATGCAATGCTGTAGTCATAGCAAGATACCACCACAGTCAGGATGCAATGCTGTAGTCATAGCAGGACACCACCAGTCAGCATGCAATGCTGTAGTCATAGCAGGATAACACCAGTCAGGATGCAATGCTGTAGTCATAGCAGGATATTACCATAGTCAGCATGCACTGCTATAGTCATAGCAGGATACAACCACAGTCAGCATGCAATGCTGAAGTCATAGCAGGATACAACGGCAGTCATCATGCAATGCTGTAGTCATAGCAGGATACCACCGCAGTCAGTATGCAATGCTGAAGTCATAGCAGGATACCACCACAGTCAGCATGCAATGCTGTAGTCATAGCAGGATACCACCACCGTCAGTATGCAATGTTGTAGTCATAGCAGGATACCACCACAGTCTGCATGCAATGCTGTAGTCATAGCAGGATACGACCACAGTCAGCATGTAATGCTGTAGTCATAGCAGGATACCACCACAGTCAGCATACAATGCTGTAGTCATAGCAGGATACCACCAAAGTCAGCATGCAATGCTTGAGTCATAGCAGGAAACGACCACAGTCAGCATGCAATGCTGTAGTCATAGCAGGATACCACCACAGTCAGCAAGCAATGCTGTAGTCATAGCAGGATACCACCACAGTCAGCATGCAATGCTGTAGTCATAGCAGGATACCACCACAGTCAGCATGCAATGCTGTAGTCATAGCAGGATACCACCACAGTCAGCATGCAATGCTGTAGTCACAGCAGGATACCACCACAGTCAGCATGCAATGCTGTAGTCATAGCAGGATACCACCACAGTCAGCAAGCAATGCTGTAGTCATAGCAGGATACCACCACAGTCAGCATGCAATGCTGTAGTCATAGCAGGATACCACCACAGTCAGCATGCAATGCTGTAGTCATAGCAGGATACCACCACAGTCAGCATGCAATGCTGTAGTCACAGCAGGATACCACCACAGTGAGCATGCACTGCTATAGTCATAGCAGGATACAACCACAGTCAGCAAGCAATGCTGTAGTCATAGCAGGATACAACCACAGTCATCATGCAATGCTGTAGTCATAGCAGGATACCACCGCAGTCAGTATGCAATGCTGTAGTCATATCAGGATACCACCACAGTCAGCATGCAATGCTGTAGTCATAGCAGGATACCACCACAGTCAGCATGCAATGCTGTAGTCAAAGCAGGATACCACCGCAGTCAGTATGCAATGCTGATGTCATAGCAGGATACCACCACAGTCAGCATGCAATGCTGTAGTCACAGCAGGATACCACCACAGTGAGCATGCACTGCTATAGTCATAGCAGGATACAACCACAGTCAGCAAGCAATGCTGTAGTCATAGCAGGATACAACCACAGTCATCATGCAATGCTGTAGTCATAGCAGGATACCACCGCAGTCAGTATGCAATGCTGTAGTCATATCAGGATACCACCACAGTCAGCATGCAATGCTGTAGTCATAGCAGGATACCACCACAGTCAGCATGCAATGCTGTAGTCAAAGCAGGATACCACCGCAGTCAGTATGCAATGCTGATGTCATAGCAGGATACCACTGCAGTCAGTATGCAATGCTGTAGTCATAGCAGGATACCACCACAGTCAGCATGCAATGCTGTAGTCATAGCAGGATACCACCACAGTCAGCATCACAATGCTGTAATCATAGCAGGATACCACCATAGTCAGCATGCACTGCTATAGTCATAGCACGATACCACCACAGTCAGCATGCAATGCTGTAGTCATAGCAGGATACAACTACAGTCAGCATGCAATGCTGTAGTCATAGCAGGATACCACCGCAGTCAGTATGCAATGCTGAAGTTATAGAAGGATACCACTGCAGTCAGTATGCAATGCTGTAGTCATAGCAGGATACCACCACAGTCAGCATGAAATGCTGTAGTCATAGCAGGATACCACCACAGTCAGCATGCAATGCTGTAGTCATAGCAGGATACCTCCACAGTGAGCATGCACTGCTATAGTCATAGCAGGATACCACCACAGTCAGCAAGCAATGCTGTAGTCATAGCAGGATACATCCACAGTCAGCATGCAATGGTGTAGTCATAGCAGGATACCACCACAGTCAGCATACAATGCTGTAGTCATAGCAGGATACAACCACAGTCAGCATGCAATGCTGTAGTCATAGCAGGTTACCACCACAGTCAGTATGCAATGCTGTCATCATAGCAGGTCCCACCACAGTCAGAATGCACTGCTGTAATCATAGCAGGTACCACGACAATATGCAGTGCTGTAATCATAGCAGGTACCACAACAGCAGTTTCCACTGCTGTAATCATAGCAGGTACCACCAGTCAGTATGCACTGCTGTAATCATAGCAGGTACCACAGTAAGTATGCACTGCTGTAATCATAGCAGGATACCACCACCGTCAGCATGCAATACTGTAGTCATAGCAGGAAACCACCAGTCAGCATGCAATGCTGTAGTCATAGCAGGAGACCACCGCAGTCAGCATGCAATGCTGTAGTCATAGCAGGATATCACCATAGTCCCCATGCACTGCTATAGTCATAGCAGGATACAACCACAGTCAGCATGCAATGCTGAAGTCATAGCAGGATACAACGGCAGTCAGCATGCAATGCTGTAGTCATAGCAGGATACCACCGCAGTCAGTATGCAATGCTGTAGTTATAGCAGGATACCACTACCGTCAGTATGCAATGCTGTAGTCATAGCAGGATACCACCACAGTCAGCATGCGATGCTGTAGTCATAGCAGGATACCACCACCGGCAGTATGCAATGCTGTAGTCATAGCAGGATACCACCACAGTCAGCATGCAATGCTGTAGTCATAGCAGGATACCACCACAGTCAGCATACAATGCTGTAGTCATAGCAGGATACCACCACAGTCAGCATGCAATGCTTGAGTCATAGCAGGAAACGACCACAGTCAGCATGCAATGCTGTAGTCATAGCAGGATACCACCACAGTCAGCACGCAATGCTGTAGTCATAGCAGGATACCACCACAGTCAGCATGCAATGCTGTAGTCATAGCAGGATATCACCACAGTCAGCATCACAATGCTGTAGTCATAGCAGGATACCACCATAGTCAGCATGCACTGCTATAGTCATAGCAGGTTACCACCACAGTCAGCATGCAATGCTGTAGTCATAGCAGGATACAACTACAGTCAGCATGCAATGCTGTAGTCATAGCAGGATACCACCGCAGTCAGTATGCAATGCTGAAGTTATAGAAGGATACCACTGCAGTCAGTATGCAATGCTGTAGTCATAGCAGGATACCACCACAGTGAGCATGCAATGCTGTAGTCATAGCAGGATACCACCAGTCAGCAAGCAATGCTGTAGTCATAGCACGATACCACCACAGTCAGCATGCAATGCTGTAGTCATAGCAGGATACAACCACAGTCAGCATCACAATGCTGTAGTCATAGCAGGATACCACCAGTCAGCATGCAATGCTGTAGTCATAGCCGGATACCACCACAGTCAGTATGCAATGCTGTAGTCATAGCAGAATACCACCACAGTCAGTATGCAAGGCTGTAGTCATAGCAGGATACCACCATAGTCAGCATGCACTCATATAGTCATAGCAGGATACAACCACAGTCAGCATGCAATGCTATAGTCATAGCAGGATACCACCACAGTCAGCATGCAATGTTGTAGTCATAGCAGGATACCACCACAGTCAGCAAGCAATGCTGTAGTCATAGCAGGATACCACCACAGTCAGCAAGCAATGCTGTAGTCATAGCAGGATACCACCACAGTCAGCATACAATGCTGTAGTCATAGCAGGATACCACCACAGTCAGTATGCAATGCTGTCATCATAGCAGGTCCCACCACAGTCAGTATGCACTGGTGTAATCATAGCAGGTACCACAGTCAGTATGCACTGCTGTAATCATAGCAGGATACCACCACCGTCAGCATGCAATACTGTAGTCATAGCAGGAAACCACCAGTCAGCATCCAATGCTGTAGTCATAGCAGGAGACCACCACAGTCAGTATGCAATGCTGTAGTTATAGCAGGATACCACCACTGTCAGTATGCAATGCTGTAGTCATAGCAAGATACCACCACAGTCAGGATGCAATGCTGTAGTCATAGCAGGACACCACCAGTCAGCATGCAATGCTGTAGTCATAGCAGGATAACACCAGTCAGGATGCAATGCTGTAGTCATAGCAGGATATTACCATAGTCAGCATGCACTGCTATAGTCATAGCAGGATACAACCACAGTCAGCATGCAATGCTGAAGTCATAGCAGGATACAACGGCAGTCATCATGCAATGCTGTAGTCATAGCAGGATACCACCGCAGTCAGTATGCAATGCTGAAGTCATAGCAGGATACCACCACAGTCAGCATGCAATGCTGTAGTCATAGCAGGATACCACCACCGTCAGTATGCAATGTTGTAGTCATAGCAGGATACCACCACAGTCTGCATGCAATGCTGTAGTCATAGCAGGATACGACCACAGTCAGCATGTAATGCTGTAGTCATAGCAGGATACCACCACAGTCAGCATACAATGCTGTAGTCATAGCAGGATACCACCAAAGTCAGCATGCAATGCTTGAGTCATAGCAGGAAACGACCACAGTCAGCATGCAATGCTGTAGTCATAGCAGGATACCACCACAGTCAGCAAGCAATGCTGTAGTCATAGCAGGATACCACCACAGTCAGCATGCAATGCTGTAGTCATAGCAGGATACCACCACAGTCAGCATGCAATGCTGTAGTCATAGCAGGATACCACCACAGTCAGCATGCAATGCTGTAGTCACAGCAGGATACCACCACAGTCAGCATGCAATGCTGTAGTCATAGCAGGATACCACCACAGTCAGCAAGCAATGCTGTAGTCATAGCAGGATACCACCACAGTCAGCATGCAATGCTGTAGTCATAGCAGGATACCACCACAGTCAGCATGCAATGCTGTAGTCATAGCAGGATACCACCACAGTCAGCATGCAATGCTGTAGTCACAGCAGGATACCACCACAGTGAGCATGCACTGCTATAGTCATAGCAGGATACAACCACAGTCAGCAAGCAATGCTGTAGTCATAGCAGGATACAACCACAGTCATCATGCAATGCTGTAGTCATAGCAGGATACCACCGCAGTCAGTATGCAATGCTGTAGTCATATCAGGATACCACCACAGTCAGCATGCAATGCTGTAGTCATAGCAGGATACCACCACAGTCAGCATGCAATGCTGTAGTCAAAGCAGGATACCACCGCAGTCAGTATGCAATGCTGATGTCATAGCAGGATACCACCACAGTCAGCATGCAATGCTGTAGTCACAGCAGGATACCACCACAGTGAGCATGCACTGCTATAGTCATAGCAGGATACAACCACAGTCAGCAAGCAATGCTGTAGTCATAGCAGGATACAACCACAGTCATCATGCAATGCTGTAGTCATAGCAGGATACCACCGCAGTCAGTATGCAATGCTGTAGTCATATCAGGATACCACCACAGTCAGCATGCAATGCTGTAGTCATAGCAGGATACCACCACAGTCAGCATGCAATGCTGTAGTCAAAGCAGGATACCACCGCAGTCAGTATGCAATGCTGATGTCATAGCAGGATACCACTGCAGTCAGTATGCAATGCTGTAGTCATAGCAGGATACCACCACAGTCAGCATGCAATGCTGTAGTCATAGCAGGATACCACCACAGTCAGCATCACAATGCTGTAATCATAGCAGGATACCACCATAGTCAGCATGCACTGCTATAGTCATAGCACGATACCACCACAGTCAGCATGCAATGCTGTAGTCATAGCAGGATACAACTACAGTCAGCATGCAATGCTGTAGTCATAGCAGGATACCACCGCAGTCAGTATGCAATGCTGAAGTTATAGAAGGATACCACTGCAGTCAGTATGCAATGCTGTAGTCATAGCAGGATACCACCACAGTCAGCATGAAATGCTGTAGTCATAGCAGGATACCACCACAGTCAGCATGCAATGCTGTAGTCATAGCAGGATACCTCCACAGTGAGCATGCACTGCTATAGTCATAGCAGGATACAACCACAGTCAGCATGCAATGCTGTAGTCATAGCAGGATACCACCACAGTCAGCAAGCAATGCTGTAGTCATAGCAGGATACATCCACAGTCAGCATGCAATGGTGTAGTCATAGCAGGATACCACCACAGTCAGCATACAATGCTGTAGTCATAGCAGGATACAACCACAGTCAGCATGCAATGCTGTAGTCATAGCAGGTTACCACCACAGTCAGTATGCAATGCTGTCATCATAGCAGGTCCCACCACAGTCAGTATGCACTGCTGTAATCATAGCAGGTACCACGACAATATGCAGTGCTGTAATCATAGCAGGTACCACAACAGCAGTTTCCACTGCTGTAATCATAGCAGGTACCACCAGTCAGTATGCACTGCTGTAATCATAGCAGGTACCACAGTAAGTATGCACTGCTGTAATCATAGCAGGATACCACCACCGTCAGCATGCAATACTGTAGTCATAGCAGGAAACCACCAGTCAGCATGCAATGCTGTAGTCATAGCAGGAGACCACCGCAGTCAGCATGCAATGCTGTAGTCATAGCAGGATACCACCACAGTCAGCATGCAATGCTGTAGTCATAGCAGGATACCACCACAGTCAGCATGCAATGCTGTAGTCACAGCAGGATACCACCACAGTCAGCATGCAATGCTGTAGTCATAGCAGGATACCACCACAGTCAGCAAGCAATGCTGTAGTCATAGCAGGATACCACCACAGTCAGCATGCAATGCTGTAGTCATAGCAGGATACCACCACAGTCAGCATGCAATGCTGTAGTCATAGCAGGATACCACCACAGTCAGCATGCAATGCTGTAGTCACAGCAGGATACCACCACAGTGAGCATGCACTGCTATAGTCATAGCAGGATACAACCACAGTCAGCAAGCAATGCTGTAGTCATAGCAGGATACAACCACAGTCATCATGAAATGCTGTAGTCATAGCAGGATACCACCGCAGTCAGTATGCAATGCTGTAGTCATATCAGGATACCACCACAGTCAGCATGCAATGCTGTAGTCATAGCAGGATACCACCACAGTCAGCATGCAATGCTGTAGTCAAAGCAGGATACCACCGCAGTCAGTATGCAATGCTGATGTCATAGCAGGATACCACCACAGTCAGCATGCAATGCTGTAGTCACAGCAGGATACCACCACAGTGAGCATGCACTGCTATAGTCATAGCAGGATACAACCACAGTCAGCAAGCAATGCTGTAGTCATAGCAGGATACAACCACAGTCATCATGCAATGCTGTAGTCATAGCAGGATACCACCGCAGTCAGTATGCAATGCTGTAGTCATATCAGGATACCACCACAGTCAGCATGCAATGCTGTAGTCATAGCAGGATACCACCACAGTCAGCATGCAATGCTGTAGTCAAAGCAGGATACCACCGCAGTCAGTATGCAATGCTGATGTCATAGCAGGATACCACTGCAGTCAGTATGCAATGCTGTAGTCATAGCAGGATACCACCACAGTCAGCATGCAATGCTGTAGTCATAGCAGGATACCACCACAGTCAGCATCACAATGCTGTAGTCATAGCAGGATACCACCATAGTCAGCATGCACTGCTATAGTCATAGCACGATACCACCACAGTCAGCATGCAATGCTGTAGTCATAGCAGGATACAACTACAGTCAGCATGCAATGCTGTAGTCATAGCAGGATACCACCGCAGTCAGTATGCAATGCTGAAGTTATAGAAGGATACCACTGCAGTCAGTATGCAATGCTGTAGTCATAGCAGGATACCACCACAGTCAGCATGAAATGCTGTAGTCATAGCAGGATACCACCACAGTCAGCATGCAATGCTGTAGTCATAGCAGGATACCTCCACAGTGAGCATGCACTGCTATAGTCATAGCAGGATACAACCACAGTCAGCATGCAATGCTGTAGTCATAGCAGGATACCACCACAGTCAGCAAGCAATGCTGTAGTCATAGCAGGATACATCCACAGTCAGCATGCAATGCTGTAGTCATAGCAGGATACCACCACAGTCAGCATACAATGCTGTAGTCATAGCAGGATACAACCACAGTCAGCATGCAATGCTGTAGTCATAGCAGGTTACCACCACAGTCAGTATGCAATGCTGTCATCATAGCAGGTCCCACCACAGTCAGTATGCACTGCTGTAATCATAGCAGGTACCACGACAATATGCAGTGCTGTAATCATAGCAGGTACCACAACAGCAGTTTCCACTGCTGTAATCATAGCAGGTACCACCAGTCAGTATGCACTGCTGTAATCATAGCAGGTACCACAGTAAGTATGCACTGCTGTAATCATAGCAGGATACCACTACCGTCAGCATGCAATACTGTAGTCATAGCAGGAAACCACCAGTCAGCATGCAATGCTGTAGTCATAGCAGGAGACCACCGCAGTCAGTATGCAATGCTGTAGTCATAGCAGGATACCACCACTGTCAGTATGCAATGCTGTAGTCATAGCAGGATACCACCACAGTCAGTATGCAATGCTGTAGTCATAGCAGGACACCACCAGTCAGCATGCAATGCTGTAGTCATAGCAGGATAGTACCACAGTCAGGATGCAATGCTGTAATCACAGCAGGATACCACCACAGTCAGTATGCAATGCTGTAGTCATAGCAGGATATCACCATAGTCAGCATGCACTGCTATAGTCATAGCAGGATACAACCACAGTCAGCATGCAATGTTGAAGTCATAGCAGGATACAACGGCAGTCAGCATTTAATGCTGTAGTCATAGCAGGATACCACCGCAGTCAGTATGCAATGCTGTAGTCATAGCAGGATACCACTACCGTCAGTATGCAATGCTGTAGTCATAGCAGGATACCACCACAGTCAGCATGCGATGCTGTAGTCATAGCAGGATACCACCACCGTCAGTATGCAATGCTCTAGTCATAGCAGGATACCACCACAGTCAGCATGTAATGCTGTAGTCATAGCAGGATACCACCACAGTCAGCATACAATGCTGTAGTCATAGCAGGATACCACCACAGTCAGCATGCAATGCTTGAGTCATAGCAGGAAACGACGACAGTCAGCATGCAATGCTGTAGTCATAGCAGGTTACCACCACAGTCAGAACGCAATGCTGTAGTCATAGCAGGATACCACCACAGTCAGCATGCAATGCTGTAATCATAGCAGGATACCACCACAGTCAGCATCGCAATGCTGTAGTCATAGCAGGATACCACCATAGTCAGCATGCACTGCTATAGTCATAACAGGATACCACCACAGTCAGCATGCAATGCTGTAGTCATAGCAGGATACAACTACAGTCAGCATGCAATGCTGTAGTCATAGCTGGATACCACCGCAGTCAGTATGCAATGCTGAAGTTATAGAAGGATACCACTGCAATCAGTATGCAATGCTGTAGTCATAGCAGGATACCACCACAGTGAGCATGCACAGCTATAGTCATAGCAGGATACAACCACAGTCAGCATGCAATGCTGTAGTCATAGCAGGATACCACCACAGTCAGCATGCAATGCTGTAGTCATAGCAGGATACATCCACAGTCAGCATGCAATGCTGTAGTCATAGCAGGATACCACCACAGTCAGCATACAATGCTGTAGTCATAGCAGGATACAACCACAGTCAGCATGCAATGCTGTAGTCATAGCAGGATACCACCACAGTCAGTATGCAATGCTGTCATCATAGCAGGTCCAACCACAGTCAGTATGCACTGCTGTAATCATAGCAGGTACAACGACAATATGCAGTGCTGTAATCATAGCAGGTACCACAACAGCAGTTTCCACTGCTGTAATCATAGCAGGTACCACCAGTCAGTATGCACTGCTGTAATCATAGCAGGTACCACAGTAAGTATGCACTGCTGTAATCATAGCAGGATACCACCACCGTCAGCATGCAATACTGTAGTCATAGCAGGAAACCACCAGTCAGCATGCAATGCTGTAGTCATAGCAGGAGACCACCGCAGTCAGTATGCAATGCTGTAGTCATAGCAGGATACCACCACTGTCAGTATGCAATGCTGTAGTCATAGCAGGATACCACCACAGTCAGTATGCAATGCTGTAGTCATAGCAGGACACCACCAGTCAGCATGCAATGCTGTAGTCATAGCAGGATACTACCACAGTCAGGATGCAATGCTGTAATCACAGCAGGATACCACCACAGTCAGTATGCAATGCTGTAGTCATAGCAGGATATCACCATAGTCAGCATGCACTGCTATAGTCATAGCAGGATACAACCACAGTCAGCATGCAATGCTGAAGTCATAGCAGGATACAACGGCAGTCAGCATGCAATGCTGTAGTCATAGCAGGAGACCACCGCAGTCAGTATGCAATGCTGTAGTCATAGCAGGATACCACCACAGTCAGTATGCAATGCTGTAGTCATAGCAGGACACCACCAGTCAGCATGCAATGCTGTAGTCATAGCAGGATACTACCACAGTCAGCATGCAATGCTGTAGTCATAGCAGGATACCACCACAGTCAGCATGCAATGCTGTAGTCATAGCAGGATACCACCACAGTCAGCATGCAATGCTGTAGTCATAGCAGGATACCACCACAGTCAGCATGTAATGCTGTAGTCATAGCAGGATACCACCACAGTCAGCATACAATGCTGTAGTCATAGCAGGATACCACCAAAGTCAGCATGCAATGTTTGAGTCATAGCAGGAAACGACCACAGTCAGCATGCAATGCTGTAGTCATAGCAGGATACCACCACAGTCAGCAAGCAATGCTGTAGTCATAGCAGGATACCACCACAGTCAGCATGCAATGCTGTAGTCATTGCAGGATACCACCACAGTCAGCATGCAATGCTGTAGTCATAGCAGGATACAACCACAGTCATCATGCAATGCTGTAGTCATAGCAGGATACCACCGCAGTCAGTATGCAATGCTGTAGTCATAGCAGGATACCACCACAGTCAGCATGCAATGCTGTAGTCATAGCAGGATACCACCACAGTCAGCATGCAATGCTGTAGTCAAAGCAGGATACAACCACAGTCAGCATGCAATGCTGTAGTCATAGCAGGATACCACCACAGTCAGTATGCAATGCTGTCATCATAGCAGGATACCACCACAGTCAGTATGCAATGCTGTAGTCATAGCAGGATATCACCATAGTCAGCATGCACTGCTATAGTCATAGCAGGATACAACCACAGTCAGCATGCAATGCTGAAGTCATAGCAGGATACAACGGCAGTCAGCATGCAATGCTGTAGTCATAGCAGGAGACCACCGCAGTCAGTATGCAATGCTGTAGTCATAGCAGGATACCACCACAGTCAGTATGCAATGCTGTAGTCATAGCAGGACACCACCAGTCAGCATGCAATGCTGTAGTCATAGCAGGATACTACCACAGTCAGCATGCAATGCTGTAGTCATAGCAGGATACCACCACAGTCAGCATGCAATGCTGTAGTCATAGCAGGATACCACCACAGTCAGCATGCAATGCTGTAGTCATAGCAGGATACCACCACAGTCAGCATGCAATGCTGTAGTCAAAGCAGGATACAACCACAGTCAGCATGCAATGCTGTAGTCATAGCAGGATACCACCACAGTCAGTATGCAATGCTGTCATCATAGCAGGTCCCACCACAGTCAGTATGCACTGCTGTAATCATAGCAGGTACCACGACAATATGCACTGCTGTAATCATAGCAGGTACCACAACAGCAGTTTCCACTGCTGTAATCATAGCAGGTACCACCAGTCAGTATGCACTGCTGTAATCATAGCAGGTACCACAGTAAGTATGCACTGCTGTAATCATAGCAGGATACCACCACCGTCAACATGCATTACTGTAGTCATAGGAGGAAACCACCAGTCAGCATGCAATGCTGTAGTCATAGCAGGAGACCACCGCATTCATTATGCAATGCTGTAGTCATAGCAGGATACCACCACTGTCAGTATGCAATGCTGTAGTCATAGCAGGACACCACCAGTCAGCATGCAATGCTGTAGTCAAAGCAGGATACCACCACAGTCAGTATGCAATGCTGTAATCATAGCAGAATACCACCACAGTCAGTATGCAATGCTGTAGTCATAGCAGGATATCACCATAGTCAGCATGCACTGCTATAGTCATAGCAGGATACAACCACAGTCAGCATGCAATGCTGAAGTCATAGCAGGATACAACGGCAGTCAGCATGCAATGCTGTAGTCATAGCAGGATACCAACGCAGTCAGAATACAATGCTGTAGTCAAAGCAGGATACCACTACCGTCAGTATGCAATGCTGTAGTCATAGCAGGATGCCACCACAGTCAGCATGCAATGGTGTAGTCATAGCAGGATACCACCACCGTCAGTATGCAATGATGTAGTCATAGCAGGATACCACCACAGTCAGCATGTAATGCTGTAGTCATAGCAGGATACCTCCACAGTCAGCATACAATGCTGTAGTCATAGCAGGATACCACCACAGTCAGCATGCAATGCTTGAGTCATAGCAGGAAACGACCACAGTCAGCATGCAATGCTGTAGTCATAGCAGGATACCACCACAGTCAGCACGCAATGCTGTAGTCATAGCAGGATACCACAACAGTCAGCATGCAATGCTGTAGTCATAGCAGGATACCACCACAGTCAGCATCACAATGCTGTAGTCATAGCAGGATACCACCATAGTCAGCATGCACTGCTATAGTCATAGCAGGATACCACCACAGTCAGCATGCAATGCTGTAGTCATAGCAGGATACAACTACAGTCAGCATGCAATGCTGTAGTCATAGCAGGATACCACCGCAGTCAGTATGCAATGCTGAAGTTATAGAAGGATACCACTGCAGTCAGTATGCAATGCTGTAGTCATAGCAGGATACCACCACAGTCAGCATGAAATGCTGTAGTCATAGCAGGATACCACCACAGTCAGCATGCAATGCTGTAGTCATAGCAGGATACCACCACAGTGAGCATGCACTGCTATAGTCATAGCAGGATACAACCACAGTCAGCATGCAATGCTCTAGTCATAGCAGGATACCACCACAGTCAGCATGCAATGCTGTAGTCATAGCAGGATACATCCACAGTCAGCATGCAATGCTGTAGTCATAGCAGGATACCACCACAGTCAGCATACAATGCTGTAGTCATAGCAGGATACAACCACAGTCAGCATGCAATGCTGTAGTCATAGCAGGATACCACCACAGTCAGTATGCAATGCTGTCATCATAGCAGGTCCCACCATAGTCAGTATGCACTGCTGTAATCATAGCAGGTACCACGACAATATGCAGTGCTGTAATCATAGCAGGTACCACAACAGCAGTTTCCACTGCTGTAATCATAGCAGGTACCACCAGTCAGTATGCACTGCTGTAATCATAGCAGGTACCACAGTAAGTATGCACTGCTGTAATCATATCAGGATACCACCACCGTCAGCATGCAATACTGTAGTCATAGCAGGAAACCACCAGTCAGCATGCAATGCTGTAGTCATAGCAGGAGACCACCGTAGTCAGTATGCAATGCTGTAGTCATAGCAGGATACCACCACTGTCAGTATGCAATGCTGTAGTCATAGCAGGATACTACCACAGTCAGCATGCAATGCTGTAGTCATAGCAGGATACCACCACAGTCAGCATGCAATGCTGTAGTCATAGCAGGATACCACCACAGTCAGCATGCAATGCTGTAGTCATAGCAGGATACCACCACAGTCAGCATGCAATGCTGTAGTCAAAGCAGGATACAACCACAGTCAGCATGCAATGCTGTAGTCATAGCAGGATACCACCACAGTCAGTATGCAATGCTGTCATCATAGCAGGTCCCACCACAGTCAGTATGCACTGCTGTAGTCATAGCAGGTACCACGACAATATGCACTGCTGTAATCATAGCAGGTACCACAACAGCAGTTTCCACTGCTGTAATCATAGCAGGTACCACCAGTCAGTATGCACTGCTGTAATCATAGCAGGTACCACAGTAAGTATGCACTGCTGTAATCATAGCAGGATACCACCACCGTCAGCATGCATTACTGTAGTCATAGGAGGAAACCACCAGTCAGCATGCAATGCTGTAGTCATAGCAGGAGACCACCGCATTCATTATGCAATGCTGTAGTCATAGCAGGATACCACCACTGTCAGTATGCAATGCTGTAGTCATAGCAGGACACCACCAGTCAGCATGCAATGCTGTAGTCAAAGCAGGATACCACCACAGTCAGTATGCAATGCTGTAATCATAGCAGAATACCACCACAGTCAGTATGCAATGCTGTAGTCATAGCAGGATATCACCATAGTCAGCATGCACTGCTATAGTCATAGCAGGATACAACCACAGTCAGCATGCAATGCTGAAGTCATAGCAGGATACAACGGCAGTCAGCATGCAATGCTGTAGTCATAGCAGGATACCAACGCAGTCAGAATGCAATGCTGTAGTCAAAGCAGGATACCACTACCGTCAGTATGCAATGCTGTAGTCATAGCAGGATGCCACCACAGTCAGCATGCAATGGTGTAGTCATAGCAGGATACCACCACCGTCAGTATGCAATGATGTAGTCATAGCAGGATACCACCACAGTCAGCATGTAATGCTGTAGTCATAGCAGGATACCTCCACAGTCAGCATACAATGCTGTAGTCATAGCAGGATACCACCACAGTCAGCATGCAATGCTTGAGTCATAGCAGGAAACGACCACAGTCAGCATGCAATGCTGTAGTCATAGCAGGATACCACCACAGTCAGCACGCAATGCTGTAGTCATAGCAGGATACCACAACAGTCAGCATGCAATGCTGTAGTCATAGCAGGATACCACCACAGTCAGCATCACAATGCTGTAGTCATAGCAGGATACCACCATAGTCAGCATGCACTGCTATAGTCATAGCAGGATACCACCACAGTCAGCATGCAATGCTGTAGTCATAGCAGGATACCACCACAGTCAGCATCACAATGCTGTAGTCATAGCAGGATACCACCATAGTCAGCATGCACTGCTATAGTCATAGCAGGATACCACCACAGTCAGCATGCAATGCTGTAGTCATAGCAGGATACAACTACAGTCAGCATGCAATGCTGTAGTCATAGCAGGATACCACCGCAGTCAGTATGCAATGCTGAAGTTATAGAAGGATACCACTGCAGTCAGTATGCAATGCTGTAGTCATAGCAGGATACCACCACAGTCAGCATGAAATGCTGATGTCATAGCAGGATACCACCACAGTCAGCATGCAATGCTGTAGTCATAGCAGGATACCACCACAGTGAGCATGCACTGCTATAGTCATAGCAGGATACAACCACAGTCAGCATGCAATGCTCTAGTCATAGCAGGATACCACCACAGTCAGCATGCAATGCTGTAGTCATAGCAGGATACATCCACAGTCAGCATGCAATGCTGTAGTCATAGCAGGATACCACCACAGTCAGCATACAATGCTGTAGTCATAGCAGGATACAACCACAGTCAGCATGCAATGCTGTAGTCATAGCAGGATACCACCACAGTCAGTATGCAATGCTGTCATCATAGCAGGTCCCACCATAGTCAGTATGCACTGCTGTAATCATAGCAGGTACCACGACAATATGCAGTGCTGTAATCATAGCAGGTACCACAACAGCAGTTTCCACTGCTGTAATCATAGCAGGTACCACCAGTCAGTATGCACTGCTGTAATCATAGCAGGTACCACAGTAAGTATGCACTGCTGTAATCATATCAGGATACCACCACCGTCAGCATGCAATACTGTAGTCATAGCAGGAAACCACCAGTCAGCATGCAATGCTGTAGTCATAGCAGGAGACCACCGCAGTCAGTATGCAATGCTGTAGTCATAGCAGGATACCACCACTGTCAGTATGCAATGCTGTAGTCATAGCAGGATACTACCACAGTCAGCATGCAATGCTGTAGTCATAGCAGGATACCACCACAGTCAGCATGCAATGCTGTAGTCATAGCAGGATACCACCACAGTCAGCATGCAATGCTGTAGTCATAGCAGGATACCACCACAGTCAGCATGCAATGCTGTAGTCAAAGCAGGATACAACCACAGTCAGCATGCAATGCTGTAGTCATAGCAGGATACCACCACAGTCAGTATGCAATGCTGTCATCATAGCAGGTCCCACCACAGTCAGTATGCACTGCTGTAGTCATAGCAGGTACCACGACAATATGCACTGCTGTAATCATAGCAGGTACCACAACAGCAGTTTCCACTGCTGTAATCATAGCAGGTACCACCAGTCAGTATGCACTGCTGTAATCATAGCAGGTACCACAGTAAGTATGCACTGCTGTAATCATAGCAGGATACCACCACCGTCAGCATGCATTACTGTAGTCATAGGAGGAAACCACCAGTCAGCATGCAATGCTGTAGTCATAGCAGGAGACCACCGCATTCATTATGCAATGCTGTAGTCATAGCAGGATACCACCACTGTCAGTATGCAATGCTGTAGTCATAGCAGGACACCACCAGTCAGCATGCAATGCTGTAGTCAAAGCAGGATACCACCACAGTCAGTATGCAATGCTGTAATCATAGCAGAATACCACCACAGTCAGTATGCAATGCTGTAGTCATAGCAGGATATCACCATAGTCAGCATGCACTGCTATAGTCATAGCAGGATACAACCACAGTCAGCATGCAATGCTGAAGTCATAGCAGGATACAACGGCAGTCAGCATGCAATGGTGTAGTCATAGCAGGATACCACCACCGTCAGTATGCAATGATGTAGTCATAGCAGGATACCACCACAGTCAGCATGTAATGCTGTAGTCATAGCAGGATACCTCCACAGTCAGCATACAATGCTGTAGTCATAGCAGGATACCACCACAGTCAGCATGCAATGCTTGAGTCATAGCAGGAAACGACCACAGTCAGCATGCAATGCTGTAGTCATAGCAGGATACCACCACAGTCAGCACGCAATGCTGTAGTCATAGCAGGATACCACAACAGTCAGCATGCAATGCTGTAGTCATAGCAGGATACCACCACAGTCAGCATCACAATGCTGTAGTCATAGCAGGATACCACCATAGTCAGCATGCACTGCTATAGTCATAGCAGGATACCACCACAGTCAGCATGCAATGCTGTAGTCATAGCAGGATACAACTACAGTCAGCATGCAATGCTGTAGTCATAGCAGGATACCACCGCAGTCAGTATGCAATGCTGAAGTTATAGAAGGATACCACTGCAGTCAGTATGCAATGCTGTAGTCATAGCAGGATACCACCACAGTCAGCATGAAATGCTGTAGTCATAGCAGGATACCACCACAGTCAGCATGCAATGCTGTAGTCATAGCAGGATACCACCACAGTGAGCATGCACTGCTATAGTCATAGCAGGATACAACCACAGTCAGCATGCAATGCTCTAGTCATAGCAGGATACCACCACAGTCAGCATGCAATGCTGTAGTCATAGCAGGATACATCCACAGTCAGCATGCAATGCTGTAGTCATAGCAGGATACCACCACAGTCAGCATACAATGCTGTAGTCATAGCAGGATACAACCACAGTCAGCATGCAATGCTGTAGTCATAGCAGGATACCACCACAGTCA
Organism: Petromyzon marinus; assembly: GCF_048934315.1. Taxonomy (NCBI): domain Eukaryota; kingdom Metazoa; phylum Chordata; class Hyperoartia; order Petromyzontiformes; family Petromyzontidae; genus Petromyzon; species Petromyzon marinus. Next base: position 68,341 of record NW_027423226.1, read on the forward strand.
GTATGCAATGCTGTCATCATAGCAGGTCCCACCATAGTCAGTATGCACTGCTGTAATCATAGCAGGTACCACGACAATATGCAGTGCTGTAATCATAGCAGGTACCACAACAGCAGTTTCCACTGCTGTAATCATAGCAGGTACCACCAGTCAGTATGCACTGCTGTAATCATAGCAGGTACCACAGTAAGTATGCACTGCTGTAATCATATCAGGATACCACCACCGTCAGCATGCAATACTGTAGTCATAGCAGGAAACCACCAGTCAGCATGCAATGCTGTAGTCATAGCAGGAGACCACCGCAGTCAGTATGCAATGCTGTAGTCATAGCAGGATACCACCACTGTCAGTATGCAATGCTGTAGTCATAGCAGGATACCACCACAGTCAGTATGCAATGCTGTAGTCATAGCAGGACACCACCAGTCAGCATGCAATGCTGTAGTCATAGCAGGATACTACCACAGTCAGGATGCAATGCTGTAATCACAGCAGGATACCACCACAGTCAGTATGCAATGCTGTAGTCATAGCAGGATATCACCATAGTCAGCATGCACTGCTATAGTCATAGCAGGATACAACCACAGTCAGCATGCAATGCTGAAGTCATAGCAGGATACAACGGCAGTCAGCATGCAATGCTGTAGTCATAGCAGGATACCACCGCAGTCAGTATGCAATGCTGTAGTCATAGCAGGATACCACTACCGTCAGTATGCAATGCTGTAGTCATAGCAGGATACCACCACAGTCAGCATGCGATGCTATAGTCATAGCAGGATACCACCACCGTCAGTATGCAATGCTGTAGTCATAGCAGGATACCACCACAGTGAGCATGCACTGCTATAGTCATAGCAGGATACAACCACAGTCAGCATGCAATGCTCTAGTCATAGCAGGATACCACCACAGTCAGCATGCAATGCTGTAGTCATAGCAGGATACATCCAAAGTCAGCATGCAATGCTGTAGTCATAGCAGGATACCACCACAGTCAGCATACAATGCTGTAGTCATAGCAGGATACAACCACAGTCAGCATGCAATGCTGTAGTCATAGCAGGATACCACCACAGTCAGTATGCAATGCTGTCATCATAGCAGGTCCCACCATAGTCAGTATGCACTGCTGTAATCATAGCAGGTACCACGACAATATGCAGTGCTGTAATCATAGCAGGTACCACAACAGCAGTTTCCACTGCTGTAATCATAGCAGGTACCACCAGTCAGTATGCACTGCTGTAATCATAGCAGGTACCACAGTAAGTATGCACTGCTGTAATCATAGCAGGATACCACCACCGTCAGCATGCAATACTGTAGTCATAGTAGGAAACCACCAGTCAGCATGCAATGCTGTAGTCATAGCAGGAGATCACCGCAGTCAGTATGCAATGCTGTAGTCATAGCAGGATACCACCACTGTCAGTATGCAATGCTGTAGTCATAGCAGGATACCACCACAGTCAGTATGCAATGCTGTAGTCATAGCAGGACACCACCAGTCAGCATGCAATGCTGTAGTCATAGCAGGATACTACCACAGTCAGGATGCAATGCTGTAATCACAGCAGGATACCACCAAAGTCAGTATGCAATGCTGTAGTCATAGCAGGATATCACCATAGTCAGCATGCACTGCTATAGTCATAGCAGGATACAACCACAGTCAGCATGCAATGCTGAAGTCATAGCAGGATACAACGGCAGTCAGCATGCAATGCTGTAGTCATAGCAGGAGACCACCGCAGTCAGTATGCAATGCTGTAGTCAAAGCAGGATACCACCACTGTCAGTATGCAATGCTGTAGTCATAGCAGGATACCACCACAGTCAGTATGCAATGCTTTAGTCATAGCAGGACACCACCAGTCAGCATGCAATGCTGTAGTCATAGCAGGATACTACCACAGTCAGGATGCAATGCTGTAATCACAGCAGGATACCACCACAGTCAGTATGCAATGCTGTAGTCATAGCAGGTTATCACCATAGTCAGCATGCACTGCTATAGTCATAGCAGGATACAACCACAGTCAGCATGCAATGCTGAAGTCATAGCAGGACACAACGGCAGTCAGCATGCAATGCTGTAGTCATAGCAGGATACCACCCCAGTCAGTATGCAATGCTGTAGTCATAGCAGGATACCACTACCGTCAGTATGCAATGCTGTAGTCATAGCAGGATACCACCACAGTCAGCATGCGATGCTGTAGTCATAGCAGGATACCACCACCGTCAGTATGCAATGCTGTAGTCATAGCAGGATACCACCACAGTCAGCATGTAATGCTGTAGTCATAGCAGGATACCACCACAGTCAGCATACAATGCTGTAGTCATAGCAGGATACCACCACAGTCAGCATGCAATGCTGTAGTCATAGCAGGTTACCACCACAGTCAGAACGCAATGCTGTAGTCATAGCAGGATACCACCACAGTCAGCATGCAATGCTGTAATCATAGCAGGATACCACCACAGTCAGCATCGCAATGCTGTAGTCATAGCAGGATACCACCATAGTCAGCATGCACTGCTATAGTCATAACAGGATACCACCACAGTCAGCATGCAATGCTGTAGTCATAGCAGGATACAACTACAGTCAGCATGCAATGCTGTAGTCATAGCTGGATACCACCGCAGTCAGTATGCAATGCTGAAGTTATAGAAGGATACCACTGCAGTCAGTATGCAATGCTGTAGTCATAGCAGGATACCACCACAGTGAGCATGCACAGCTATAGTCATAGCAGGATACAACCACAGTCAGCATGCAATGCTGTAGTCATAGCAGGATACCACCACAGTCAGCATGCAATGCGGTAGTCATAACAGGATACATCAACAGTCAGCATGCAATGCTGTAGTCATAGCAGGATACCACCACAGTCAGCATACAATGCTGTAGTCATAGCAGGATACAACCACAGTCAGCATGCAATGCTGTAGTCATAGCAGGATACCACCACAGTCAGTATGCAATGCTGTCATCATAGCAGGTCCCACCACAGTCAGTATGCACTGCTGTAATCATAGCAGGTACCACGACAATATGCAGTGCTGTAATCATAGCAGGTACCACAACAGCAGTTTCCACTGCTGTAATCATAGCAGGTACCACCAGTCAGTATGCACTGCTGTAATCATAGCAGGTACCACAGTAAGTATGCACTGCTGTAATCATAGCAGGATACCACCACCGTCAGCATGCAATACTGTAGTCATAGCAGGAAACCACCAGTCAGCATGCAATGCTGTAGTCATAGCAGGAGACCACCACAGTCAGTATGCAATGCTGTAGTCATAGCAGGATACCACCACTGTCAGTATGCAATGCTGTAGTCATAGCAGGATACCACCACAGTCAGTATGCAATGCTGTAGTCATAGCAGGACACCACCAGTCAGCATGCAATGCTGTAGTCATAGCAGGATACTACCACAGTCAGGATGCAATGCTGTAATCACAGCAGGATACCACCACAGTCAGTATGCAATGCTGTAGTCATAGCAGGATATCACCATAGTCAGCATGCACTGCTATAGTCATAGCAGGATACAACCACAGTCAGCATGCAATGCTGAAGTCATAGCAGGATACAACGGCAGTCAGCATGCAATGCTGTAGTCATAGCAGGATACCACCGCAGTCAGTATGCAATGCTGAAGTCATAGCAGGATACTGCCACAGTCAGCATTCAATGCTGTAGTCATAGCAGGATACCACCACCGTCAGTATGCAATGCTGTAGTCATAGCAGGATACCACCACAGTCAGCATGCAATGCTGTAATCATAGCAGGATACCACCACAGTCAGCATCGCAATGCTGTAGTCATAGCAGGATACCACCATAGTCAGCATGCACTGCTATAGTCATAACAGGATACCACCACAGTCAGCATGCAATGCTGTAGTCATAGCAGGATACAACTACAGTCAGCATGCAATGCTGTAGTCATAGCTGGATACCACCGCAGTCAGTATGCAATGCTGAAGTTATAGAAGGATACCACTGCAGTCAGTATGCAATGCTGTAGTCATAGCAGGATACCACCACAGTGAGCATGCACAGCTATAGTCATAGCAGGATACAACCACAGTCAGCATGCAATGCTGTAGTCATAGCAGGATACCACCACAGTCAGCATGCAATGCGGTAGTCATAACAGGATACATCCACAGTCAGCATGCAATGCTGTAGTCATAGCAGGATACCACCACAGTCAGCATACAATGCTGTAGTCATAGCAGGATACAACCACAGTCAGCATGCAATGCTGTAGTCATAGCAGGATACCACCACAGTCAGTATGCAATGCTGTCATCATAGCAGGTCCCACCACAGTCAGTATGCACTGCTGTAATCATAGCAGGTACCACGACAATATGCAGTGCTGTAATCATAGCAGGTACCACAACAGCAGTTTCCACTGCTGTAATCATAGCAGGTACCACCAGTCAGTATGCACTGCTGTAATCATAGCAGGTACCACAGTAAGTATGCACTGCTGTAATCATAGCAGGATACCACCACCGTCAGCATGCAATACTGTAGTCATAGCAGGAAACCACCAGTCAGCATGCAATGCTGTAGTCATAGCAGGAGACCACCACAGTCAGTATGCAATGCTGTAGTCATAGCAGGATACCACCACTGTCAGTATGCAATGCTGTAGTCATAGCAGGATACCACCACAGTCAGTATGCAATGCTGTAGTCATAGCAGGACACCACCAGTCAGCATGCAATGCTGTAGTCATAGCAGGATACTTCCACAGTCAGGATGCAATGCTGTAATCACAGCAGGATACCACCACAGTCAGTATGCAATGCTGTAGTCATAGCAGGATATCACCATAGTCAGCATGCACTGCTATAGTCATAGCAGGATACAACCACAGTCAGCATGCAATGCTGAAGTCATAGCAAGATACAACGGCAGTCAGCATGCAATGCTGTAGTCATAGCAGGATACCACCGCAGTCAGTATGCAATGCTGAAGTCATAGCAGGATACTGCCACAGTCAGCATTCAATGCTGTAGTCATAGCAGGATACCACCACCGTCAGTATGCAATGCTGTAGTCATAGCAGGATACCACCACCGTCAGTATGCAATGCTGTAGTCATAGCAGGATACCACCACATTCAGCATGCAATGCTGTAGTCATAGCAGGATACCACCACAGACAGCATACAATGCTGTAGTCATAGCAGGAAACCACCACAGTCAGCATGCAATGATTGAGTCATAGCAGGAAACGACTACAGTCAGCATGCAATGCTGTAGTCATAGCAGGATATCACGACAGTCAGCAAGCAATGCTGTAGTCATAGCAGGATACCACCACAGTCAGCATGCAATGCTGTTGTCATAGCAGGATACCACCACAGTCAGCATCACAATGCTGTAGTCATAGCAGGATACCGCCAGTTAGCATGCAATGCTGTAGTCATAGCCGGATACCACCACAGTCAGTATGCAATGCTGTAGTCATAGCAGAATACCACCACAGTCAGTATGCAATGCTGTAGTCATAGCAGGATACCACCATAGTCAGCATGCACTGCTATAGATATAGCAGGATACCACCACAGTCAGCATGCAATGCTGTAGTCATAGCAGGATACAACCACAGTCAGCATGCAATGCTGTAGTCATAGCAGGATACCACCGCAGTCAGTATGCAATGCTGAAGTTATAGCAGGAAACCACTGCAGTCAGTATGCAATGCTGTAGTCATAGCAGGATACCACCACAGTCAGCATGCAATGCTGAAGTCATAGCAGGATACCACCGCAGTCAGTATGCAATGCTGTAGTCATAGCAGGATACCACCACAGTCAGCATACAATGCTGTAGTCATAGCAGGATACCACCACAGTCAGCATGCAATGCTGTAGTCATAGCAGGATACCACCACAGTTAGTATGCAATGCTGTAGTCATAGCAGAGTACCACCAGTCAGCATGCAATGCGGTAGTGATAGCAGGTATTACCACAGTCAGTATGCACTGCTCTAGGGGAAGCAGGTCCTACCAAAAGTAGGTATGCACCATATTATTGGTTCTTTCAGTAAAGGCACGTAGAAGGGAAAAAATAAAATAATAAAAATCAAACATAATATAATAAAATTCTCACGTTTAGGCCACAACGCAAGCAGCCGTCCTCAGGTGAAGAAACAGAGCTGTCGGAAAGACAGCGTCCTAACGAACACTGCTAAGCTTGGCAGCGTATTTTAAATTGGGTGGGAGGAGGAGAGCGTCTTGATAAAGAAGTTTACATAACAGAGGAATTTAGCATGTTTATGACAAATGCAGATATGGGATTAGTTACTCCTTGTGGAATGTGTAGGCAGGTGGGGGGTCTCAAAGTCATATTATGTTAGTGTATCATGTAGGATTGGCAATAATAAAGGGAGATAAAATTTTAATAATAAAGAACTGCAACAGCCCAAACCACCGCGTATCAAGCTAGTGCATTATGTGGAAAATAAAAAAGGGAGCTTCTAAAGAACTACACATACCCTACTACCATGCAATAAACCGATGTGAAAAAAATAAATATAAACTACATCAATATAATCAATGTACAAATATACTCTCCAATAATCTGAGCTGTTAACATTAAGTAACTGGGTATACACTACACTATATAATGACCACCATGTAGTAAACTGATAAAAAAAAACTAAAATATAAACTACATCAATATAACCAATATACTCAATATACTCTCCAATAAGCTGAGGTTACATATCAGCAGAGGAATTTAGTATATTGATGCTAAGCAACTGCAACTACCCTACTACTAACAAAAAGTCATTATACATTACAATTTTACGTCACAAAAAATATATGCCTCCAACTAAACTTTTTTCTACATCACACGACTATACCCCATCATATATAGTCAGTATAGTCGTGTGATGTAGAAAATGTCATGTAATGTTCAAGTGATGAGCTCAATTCATGTCACTTTCAAGTGATGAGTACACTGCATGTCACGTCCAAGTGATGAGCTCACTGCATGTCACATTGAAGTGGCGAGCTCACTGCATGTCATATTCACGTAACGAGCGCACTGCATGTCACGTTGAAGTGGTGAGTTCACTGCATGTCACATTCAAGTGATGAGCACACTGCATGTCCCATTCAAGTGATGAGCGCACTGCATATCACATTTAAGTGATGAGCACACTGCATGTCATTAAAGTGGCGAGCTCACTGCATGTCACATTCAAGTGGCGAGCTCACTGCATGCCACATTCAAGTGATGAGCGCACTGCATGTCACTTTCAAGTGATGAGCTCACTGCATGTCACATTTCAAGTGTTCAGCTCACTGCATGTCACATTCAAGTGATGAGCGCACTGCATGACGTTCAAGTGGTCAGTGCACTACATGTCACATTCAAGTGTTGAGCTCACTGCATGTCACATTCAAGTGGTGAGCTCACTGCATGTCACATTCAAGTGGCGAACTCACTGCATGTCACATTCAAATGATGAGCGCACTGCATGTCACATTCAAGTGGTCAGTGAACTATATGTTACATTCAAGTGTTGAGCTCACTGCGTGTCACATTCAAGTGATGAGCTCACTGCATGTCCCATTCATTCATGTGATGAGCTCCCTGCATGTCACATTCAAGTGATGAGCTCACTGCATGTCACACTCAAGTGATGAGCGCACTTCATCTCACATTCAAGTGATAAGCTCACTGTTCGTCACATTCAAGTGGTGAGCTCCTCCTCCTGCACGTAGCGTGGCAACCCATGGCACCTGTTGGGTCTGGGTTCCTGCGAGGAGGTGGGAGGTGGAGGAGGTTGAGGTGGAACTGGTGGTGGAGGAGGTGGACCCCTGACAAGGCCATTTTACCCCACCCTACCTGGCCATTATAACCCCACCCTACCTGGCCATTATGAACTGACCCTCCCTAGCCATTATAACCCCACCCTACATGGCCATTATAAACCCACCCTACCAGCCTATTATAAACCCCAGTGACACGACAAATATGGACCCAGAACCCACACATCACTGACAATTATCACGATTGGTAATACCCCTAGACAACAAAGCCGAGCCTAATTAGCGTAATTGCATAAATTGACATAATTACCTAATTTTGTAAAATTACACCTTTTGCATTTTTCATTTCATTTTTATTATTTTTCAAGACAATATATACAACAATCCTGACCCTGATGCCTGTTGTATATTTGGAGTTCGCATGTTTCTCTCACTCTCCCCTTCGTTGTGTGAATTTTTGTCCAGCTCCTGTTTGTCACTCCACATTTATAGTTGCTGATATAAATTGACACGTAAAATGCCACTTAATTGGGCAATCATATGTGGCCAGGTTACGTCTGAAAAAGACATATATCTTATGGGCCTTACCTGGTAAAATAAACAAATAAGCAGGTGGCTAGGTGAGTGATTGAATGAGAGAGTGGCTGAGTGATTGAGTGGTTGAGGGAGTGAGTGGCTGAGTTAGTGAGTGGCTGAGTGAGAGGCTGAATGAGTGAGTGGTTGAGTGAGTGGGTAGCAGAGTGACTAAGCAGCTGAGTGAGTGGCTGGGTGAGTGAGTGGTTGATTGAGAGCTTGAGTACGTGAGTGGTTGAGTGAGTGGCTGAGTGAGTGGCTGGTGAGAGGCTGAGTGAGTGAGTGGCTGAGTGAGTGAGTGGCTGAGTGACTGAGTGGTTGAGTGAGTGGCTGAGTGGGTGGCTGAGTGAGTGGCTGAGTAAGTTAGTGTTTGAGTGGCTGAGTGAGTGAGTGGTTGAGTGAGTGGCTGAGTTGGTGGCTGAGTGGTTGCGTGATTGACAGGTTGAATGAGTGACTGAGTGGTTGAGTGAGTGGCTGAGTGAATGAGTGGCTGGGTGAGTGAGTGGCTGCGTGAGTGAGTGGCTGCGTGAGTGAGTGGTTGAGTGAGTGGTTGAGTGAGTGAGAGGTTGAGTGAGAGGTTGAGTGAGTGGCTAAGTGAGTCAGTGGCTGGGTGATTGAGTGGCTGAGTGACTGAGTGGTTGAGTGAGTGGCTGAGTGGGTGGCTGAGTGAGTGAGACACGGGAAGCAAGAGGGAGACAGGGGGAGATAGAAGAGTGAGACACGGGGAGAGAAAGGATACACGGGGAGAGAGAGGAGGGAGACAGGGGGAGGTTGGAGAGGGAAAAGCGGGGAGAGAGAAGAGACACGGGGAAAGATAGGAGGGAAACGCGGGGAGGGAGAGGAGAGAGACACGGCGACATAGAGGAAGGAGACACGGGGAGAGAGAGGAGGGAGAACCTGGGAAAAAGAGAAAGGGGGAGACACGGGGAGGAGGTGAGAGGTAGGAGGAGAGTGCGTGGAGGTGAGAGGGGAGAGATAGGAGGAGAGTGCGTAGAGGAGGCGAGGGCTCCTATAATGATGACTTCAAGGCATGCTGGGAGACAAGTTCACGTGACCCACATAGCACAGGGAGCCATCGCTGTTGGAACCGCATGGGCAGGGAACGTGGCCTCCAACCCACCACCTGCACCAGCCTCACCACCACAAACCAACAACCACAACTAGAACTACAAATTCAACCACAAATGTAACCACAAATGTAACCACAGCCACAACCATAACCAACAACCATAACCACTATAACCACAACTATAACCAAAAGCAACTACAATTATAACCACACCCACAACTATAACCACAATTATAACCATATCTATAACCACAACTCTAAGCACTAAAACCAGACACAACTATAACCACAACCATAATATAACCACTACAACTATAACCGCATCTCCGGTTATCACAGGTGGCAACATATGGTTCGAAAGAAGTTCAACACACATACAACAAAAAAAGACAAAAAATTATTCTATAGCCTATAACAGACTGTTGGGGCAAGTTCTGTTAGCGAGCACCTATGGAGGCCCGCAGTGTGGAACACAAGCAGGTGGGTGGCCAGCACTACACCCGACCGTCTTTGTCTCCCGAGTGGCGATGTTTATTACACACCACAACAGGTACTAATTTCAGGCAGAGTCGACGTAGCGGAAGCCCTGGACTGGTTCAGATGATCGTCACTGGTGTTGGCCGTGAGCGGGAATCGAACTTCCTCGGGTCCGTGGCGTGGCGTTCAACCGCTACTCTACCGCTCCCTACACATACAACAACCATGAAAGCCAACATAACCACCTTCACCACAACTATAACCACAAAACATAACATAACCATCACAACTTTGACCACAATCACTATTATAACCACAACCCCAAGTATAACAACACCAATAACATAACCACAACTGTAACTATAACCATGAAAACCCCAACCTCCTCGTACACAACTATAGCCACAAAAAATATACCCCCCACAACCGCAATTATTACGACAACCAAAAGGACCATAACAACTAACATAACCACCTACACCACAACTAAAACCTGAACCACTACAACCAGCGATACAACCACAACTATAACTGCAGCCACCACATCCAAAACCACCACAACCAACATCACCTCAACCACCACAACCATAACAAGCAACATAACCACAACAACCACATTGATGCTGATACTCTAACACCAGCTACACAACCACTTTATCAAGGCTCTATGTATCCGTGTGTCCATGTGTCTCCGTGTGTCTCCACATGTCCCTGTGGGTGGGTGGATAGATGGGTTAGTGGGTGAGTTGGTGAGTGGGCAAGTGAGTGGGTGGGTGTGTGGGCGATAGAATCGAACCTGCACCTCTGCAGTGCAAGTCCAGTGAGCTAACGACCCGCATGTGGTGGGGTAAAGTGGGGGTACGCCCACCTTGCTCCAAAACGTGGAGATCAGCGTGGAAGAGTAGACCAAATACCCTAATTAGCGGTGTCTAGTGGAGGCCTCCTCAGCCAGCACGCGATTCGCCTCCTTCACAATAAACCCTTCCTTGCAAAGATGAAAAAGTATATTTGACTGATCCCATCAGCCTCTCATCAGCAGCAATGGCTCAACTCGAGCGCCACGCTGGGCCGCTTTCCACCTTCAGTGCCTCAGCAGCAGAGCCGGGCTCTGCTTGAACCGATGCCGTGAGCCCAGCAGCTGTTTAGAAGCCTACGGCTGTGGGCCGCCTTTGTCTCTCCTCCACCACTGCTGAGGTGTCCACACCATGCGAGGTTCTCACCTTCAGGCTGAGTCGACCCAGAGGAGGCCCAGGCAGCGAACCGCTTCAGAAGTTGGCGCCACGTTCACCGGCGGAAGCGGAAGTAGAGAGCAGCAGAAGCATCGCGTGTGGGGAGCAGCTGAGGAGTGGATCAGAACTGTGTATTAGTGGTGGTGTGGTTGTTAGTGGTGGGGTTGTTATTAGTGGTGGGGTTGTTATTGTTGGTGGGGTTGTTATTGGTGGTGGGGTTGTTATTGGTGGTGGCGTTGTTAGTGGTGGGGTTGTTGTTAGTAGTGCTCTGTTAAGGCTAAATACGCGGGAGCTTTGTCTTTGGCGGTGTGAGTGGGGGAGGGGGCGTAGAGGGGGGGGAAGGTGCTGGGGGGGAGGGGCTCACAGGATATTGCGTCACTGAGGGCGTGATCACCGAGCCCCGCCCCCACTTGCTTCTGCCGATCTGTGGCGGTAGAGAAGCACCGAGACGACAGAAGCAGCGACTCTCTGGAGGAAGTGAGGAACTGTAGGTGAGTGGTGATGTGAGTGGTGAGGACGTGTGTGTCTGTGTAGTGTACTGGCAGGAGGAGTGGTGGCGTTAGTGGTGTTACTGATAGTGGTGGTGGTGTGTTGTGAGTGAGTCGTGACGATGTGAGTTCATGTCAGAATCAGAATATTTATACTGGAGTCAGATGAGCTATACAGCTCTTTCTCACAGATGTCCAGTGTTGTGGGTGAGTGGTAAAGATGTAACCTCGCGTTGATGTGAGTTTCTTATTAATGATGTGGGTCCGTGTTAATGATGTGGGTTTGTGATTTAAAGCTTTCGTGACTGCAGTAATTCATATTCTTAGTTCTTTCGGTAAAGTCACGTTGAAGGGAAACAATAAAATAATAAAATATATATAAAACAATAAAATTCTCACGACGTTTCGACCATAACACAAACGGTCGTCATCAGGTATGTCTGTTTGCATAAATTTATTTATTTTTAAACGGTGTATTTATTTATTTATAAAAAACGTTAGCACCACGCGCAGCGATTTAGCAGTTTATTTAGAAGGACGAGTCCATCTATGTTCTGAAAAGAGGAGGGGGGAGACGAAAAAATTATTGTATGCCGTCTGAAAGCCACTGTAAGCGTGAACAATCAATTAAGACCTGAAATGGTTTATCAAATCTTTCCAATGATTGCTAAGCCAGAATCCATCTTCTCGGTTGAAATTGTCTCTGTGCTTGTATATGTGGATAGCCTCATGAACGAATTTCTCATGGTAGCCAGATGGCTTACAAAGAACCTCTGTCTTGGAAAAGTCAATGTCATGTGAGCCTACTGAATTATAACAATGATCTGCCACGGCCGAGGTGTTGGTCCTACCGTGTTTAAGGTCTGCTTTGTGTTCACGAATGCGGTCCGAGACATGGCGTTTGGTTTCTCCAATGTAACTACTACCACAGAGGCAACTTAGTTTGTAGATACCAGGGTATTGTATGTCCGAAATCACATCTTTTACAGACGGAACCAGATCACGGATTTTATGTAATGTGTTGAAACGGACCTGGATCTTGTGTTTATTCAAGATTTTGGAGATCTTTTTTGTGATCCCCGCAATGTAGGGTAAAGTGATGGTTTTGAAAGGCTCCTCAAGAGGGTCCTTCTTCATGGTTTGAGTGATAGCTTTGCGGATTGTATAGTCGGAGTAACCATTAGCCTTAAGAGCTTGGTGTACGTGCTTGAGTTCACTGCCTATGTGTTCCTGGTCGGATATGCATTGGGCTCTATGATACAGAGTCTTGATGAGAGAATTCTTCTGTGATGGATGGTGGTGGGAATCCGGTTTCAGATAAGCATCTGTATGGGTAGCTTTCCTGTAGACAGAGTGGCTCATTGAACCATCAGGTCTCTTTTTAATTAGGACATCCAAAAAAGGTAGCTTGCCATCTTTTTCGACTTCCATGGTAAATCTGATGGCTGGGTGTATGGAATTGATGTGGTCGAAGAATTGGTCTAGAGCAGGCCGGCCATGTTGTCAGATAACAAAAGTGTCATCCACGTACCTCTTCCATAAGGTTGGGCGCAGAGTGGCAGTCTGGATGGCATCAGTCTCAAATTTCTCAATGAAAATGTTAGCTATAACCGGAGATAGGGGGGAGCCCATTGGGATCCCCTCAGTTTGTTTGTAGAAAGTTCCATTCCAAGTGAAGGGCTATCCACATATACAAGCACAGAGACAATTTCAACCGAGAAGATGGATTCTGGCTTAGCATTGGAAAGATTTGATAAACCATATCAGGTGTTGTGAGTGAGTCGTGATGATGTGAGTTCATGTCAGAATCAGAATATTTATACTGGAGTCAGATGAGCTATACAGCTCTTTCTCACAGATGTCCAGTGTTGTGGGTGAGTGGTAAAGATGTAACCTCGTCTTGATGTGAGTTTCTTATTAATGATGTGGGTCCGTGTTAATGATGTGGGTTTGTGATTTAAAGCTTTCGTGACTGCAGTAATTCATATTCTTAGTTCTTTCGGTAAAGTCACGTTGAAGGGAAACAATAAAATATATATAAAACAAAAAAAATTCTCATGACGTTTCGACCATAACACAAACGGTCGTCATCAGGTGTGTCGGTTTGTATAAATTTATTTATTTTTAAACGGTGTATTTATTTATTAAAAACGTTAGCACCACGCGCAGCAATTTGGCAGTTTATTTAGAAGGACGAGTCCGATTTAAAGCTTTCGTGACTGCAATGATTCATCTTCTTTGGTTCTTTCGTTAAAGTCACGTAGAATGAGAATAAAATAGTAAATTTATAAAATAAAATAACACAATAATATTCTCACGACGTTTCGGCCACAACACAAGTGGCCTTCATCAGGTGAAGGGACGAGACTGTCTGGTAGGACAGCACTGGAGTGAAAAAGCCACGTTCAGATCACGACCTTTAAGCTGTGTGAGAGGAAACAAAGCGCCTTGACAAAGGAATTAGCATATAATTTAGCATTGAAATGGCTGAGTGATTAGCTTGTGACTGGTCACAGAAATGGCTTTGTTAAAAGTTAAAGCATACACATCCGCAGAGGCACCCCTTGACAAAGGAATTAGCATAGAATTTAGCATTGAAATAGCTAAGTTAAAGCATACACATCCGCAGAGGCACCCCTTGACAAAGGAATTAGCATAGAATTTAGCATTGAAATAGCTGAGTGATTAGCTTGTAACTGGTCACAGAAATAGCTATGTTAAAGTCAGAGCATACACATTCACCGAGGCACTTAGTACAAATCAAACAGGATAATTTATCCTTGAAATAACTAGGCGAATTTAGCATTGAAATAACTGAGTGATTAGCTAGTGACTGGTCACAGAAATGGCTATGTTGAAGTCAAGGCCTACACATCTGAGCTATTCACAGTACTATATAGTGAACCAATAAAAAACTAAAATATAAATTACCTTAATGTTATCAATAAACTCTATATTCTCCAATCAGATAAGCTACCAACAATAAGTCGTTATATTTCACAATGCTATATGGCGAAAAAATGGGTGGATTCTTACCCTCAACTTTAGCAACACGGATAGCTATGGGCCCCGTTCAGACAGACGAGTTCATCCATGGTCGGAACAGAGGAGGGGGAGAGAGACAGCTGCGAGGCGCTATTATACTCCATGTTGTAAACCATACCATTTACCGTGGTGTGAGAGGTATTAAGAGTCAATGCTGGCGAAAGAGCTGCAGTCTGAAGGTCATCGTAAAATACAATTAATTAAGAACAGAAATGGTTTAAAACATCTTTCCAATGGTTATTAAGCCAGAATCCATCTTCTCGGTTGAAATTGTCTCTGTGCTTGTATATGTGAATGGCCTCATGAACGAATCTCTCATGGTAGCCGGTTGGTTTGCAAAGAACCTCCGTCTTGGAGAATTCAATGTCATGTGAGCCCAATGAATTATAACAGTGATCTGCCACGGCAGAGGAGTTCGTTCTACCGTGTTTCAAGTCTGCTTTATGTTCGCGGATGCGGTCCGAGATATGTCGTTTGGTTTCTCCAATGTAGCTACTACCACAGAGGCACTTTAGTTTGTAAACGCCCAGGTACTGTATGTCTGGAACAGCATCTTTTACAGATGGAACCAGATCACGGATTTTATGTACTGTGTTGAATCGGACCTGGATCTTGTGTTTATTCAGGATTTTGGAGATCTTTTTAGTGACCCCTGCAATGTAGGGTAAGGTGATGGTTTTGAGTGGCTCCACAAGAGGATCCTTCTTCATGACTGGAGTGATGGCTTTGCGGATTGTGTAGTCGGAGTAACCATTAGCCCTGAGAGCCTGGTGTACGTGCTTGAGTTCACTGGTAATGTGTTCCTGGTCGGAAATGCATTGGGCTCTATGGTATAGAGTCTTGATGAGGGAGTTCTTCTGGGATGGATGGTGGTGGGAATCCGGTTTCAAGTAAGCATCTGTATGGGTAGCTTTCCTGTAGACAGAGTGGCTCATTGAACCATCATGTCTCCTTTTAATTAAGACATCCAAAAAGGGTAGTTTGCCATCTTTTTCGACCTCCATGGTAAATCTGATGGCTGGGTGTATGGAATTGATGTGGTCGCGGAATTCGTCTAGAGCAGGCTGGCCATGTGGCCAGATGACAAAGGTGTCATCAACGTACCTCTTCCATAAGGTCGGGCATAGAGTGGCAGTCTGGATGGGGTCAGTTTCAAATTTTTCCATGAATACGTTGGCTACAACCGGAGATAGGGGGGAGCCCATTGGGGTGCCCTCAGTTTGCTTGTAGAAAGTTCCATTCCAGGTGAAGTATGTGTTGGTTGAGCAATGTCTCACCAAGGGGGGTACACCAGTATGCAGTCCTTGATGAACCAGGTCTTCAATGATAGCGATGGTGTCAGGTACCGGGACTTTGGTGAACAAGGACACCACATCAAAACTGACAAGCAGGTCGTCTGGGGACAGGGAAATGCCTTTGATTGTCGATACCAGGTGAGTAGAATCTAATACCGCAGAGGTGTTTTTTCCAGTGAAAGGTCGCAGTATATCAGCAAGAAAACGTGCCAGTTTGTAGGTGGGGGAGATGATAGTAGAGACGATGGGACGAAGGGGTGTATCTTCTTTGTGTATCTTTGGAAGGCCATATAATCTTGGTGGTCAGGCAGCAGAGGGTTTCAACGAGAACTGTTTGATCTCATCAATTAATGCTGTTGAATCAGAGATCATTTTGTTCGTTTTGGTGACCAGGCTGTTGGTGGGATCTCTTTTTATTTTTGTATAGCTGCCATCGTTGAGTAGTTCTCAATTAAAAAAGAGGGATGATATTGTCGTCCTCTCAGCCGACAAGGGCAATGCCACTGTCATCATGGACAAAACAGAATATAACACATTGCCTTACTCGAGACTTTAGTTGTTATTTTTGCCGTGATCTGCTCCATTAACGGATGTAGAAAGTAAAATAACTTGTAGCGTGTTAAACTTCTTTCAACGTAGCCAACTGTGCTAATCGGAGTGTTGGGAGCAAGGGCACCACTAAAACACAAGCGCATGACTAAACAGTTTAACACGCAGGCTGTGCTATAAACTGTTTAACACGCAGGCTTTCGCGAAAAATATTATCCATAATACACGTTTTTTTTGGTTAGATCACGTAAAATTGTACCAAAAAAACTGTATTATGTGCTATAAACCTGTATTGTGTGCTATAGACAACTACCTTTATGTTCCTGTTCAGGAAATGACGATACAGTACAGAAAATTATGAGCACGCGGTACACCACCAGTGGCTACCGCGTCTACTACCGCGTGTGCAGGCGGTGCAACTGCACTGGCCCACACGAGCGGGGAGCGGCTGCATTGCCACGCCACGTGGAGGAGAGGGGGACATTGGCAGGCTCCATCTTCTTGTTCCTTGCACCAGGCCCAGAGACCCTCACACAGAGACCCAGACCCTCACACAGAGACCCAGAGACTCGCACAAAGACCCAGAAGAGACCCTTACAGATAGCCAGCGACTCGCACACAGAGTCACAAGAGACCGACAGACGCTGGACACGAGAGGCCCAGAGACCAATGCGGCAGCGACTCCGTGAGCAGGGATGGCGCGAGACCGCGCTTTCGGTGACACCACGTGGTGATGACACCACGTGCCGAGTGCGCGCGCCGAGTCACGTGGAGGCGGGCGGCCATCTTACCTGGGGACAGTGCTGTACTGTAACAGCGGGGGAGCGGTGGTGCAGCGGTTAGCGCGGTGCTGTGTGTAAACATCGCCACTAGGGAGAAAAAGGCGGCCGGGCGTGGTGCTGGCTGCCCACCCCCTCGTGTGCCATGCATAGCTGCTCGCTAACAGCACTTGCCCCAAAAGTCTGTTCAGGATATACGGGGGATCTTTGTGTCAGTCTGTGTGTGTGTCTGTGTGAGTGTGTGAGTGAGTGTGTGAGCGGCAATATCTTTTCATCGGTTGCGTAACGCTGTGTGGAAGCTACCTGGTCTGTCACTTCGCATTAAGCTTCGGGTCTTCTCGCCCACGGTCATTCCCTTCCTTCTCTACACTTGCGAAACGTGGACCCCCCTAATGGAGCATCTTCGCAGGTTGGAAACATTTAAGCTGGCCTGCCTACGATCCATCCTGGGTTTAACCAGGCTGGATTGTGTGAGGAGCTCATAAATCCTCAAAAGAGCTGGGCAAGGTCCCATCGGTGAGCTCCTCTGGCAGGCAAGGCTGTGTTGGCTGGGTCATGTAGCCCGCATGCCCAGCCACCGCATGCCGAAACAGCTTTTGTTCGGTCGGATCGAGGGGGCTAAACGGGCGCGGCATGGGCTAGAGAAGAGATGGAGTGATGTGGTACAGGAGGACGTGGAGCTGAGTGGACTTGCCGATGACTGGTACCAGCGCTGTCAAGATCGGCCTCTGTGGAGGAGGCTCGTGAAGAACGCTACTGGGCAGTTGGAGGCAGTCGCCCTCCAACAACGGAGGGCGGAGGAGTGACGCTCACAACAACGAGCGGAGCGCCGGGTGACTAAGGCACAGCAGGTTGGCACAGTAGGGGGCACAGGTGGTGCATCAGCCAGTCATCTCAGTCGACCCGTGGCACCTGGGTCTGCCCCGTGACCTCCTGCCAGCGGGCGTTCGACACTTCACGTGGCCTCAAGGTGCACATGGCCTGGCACAAGCGTCGTGGTGACGTCGCCGCCCTACTTAGTGGCGAATGGTGGTTGTTGTTGAGTGAGTCTGTGAGTGAGTCTGTGTGTGTGAGTGTGTAAGTCTATGTGTGTGTGCGTGTGTGTGTGCGTGCACGTGTGCGTGCACATGTGGATCGCCACACAAATTTGGTGAAACTCCTACCCGTGGTCGCTGAGGTCGCCATCTCCTGGCCTAGCCAGGGTCTGGGCAGCGCAGCAAGTGGAGACATTTCCAGCTCTCGGAGATTGAATGTTTCCCCCTCACACGCGTTGGTTCTCTCCCCTCACATGTATACTCGCTCTTGAATGGAGCTGGGCAAACATATGTCATGCAGTGGGGCCCATTGCCTGAAACATCGCCCATGATATATTTTCCTCTTAAGGCAGCCGTTGTATTAACGAATGAGTTCAGTGATTTGTGTTATTTGTGCACCACTGCCAACGCGGTATCGACAAATAATCCCAATGTAGGACCACAGAGCTTGGGGATATTGTTGGTCGCGCCGGTTTCTGGCTGGCTGCAACACCAATGCACAAAATACAGCACTAACATAGAATATGTATGTATGTTGAACTTCTATCGCACCGTACGTAGCCAACCGCGCTAATCGAAGGTGCTGGGGAAGGACAACAAACTAAGCACAAAAAGCGGTTCTAAGAAAATGAGTTGTCAAAGACATTTAAAAGTGCAGAGCTCCAATGGCTTCCAAATATCGGAAGGAAGAGCGGTCCAGATGGCCGCAGAAGCGCATCTAAAAGTGGCGCGATGCGGTGACCGCACCCCAGAGCCCCCCCCAACGCCCCTTGGACCCCCTCCGCGAAGACAGCGCAGAGTGCCGCTGCTCCCTTGTGACCAGGTCGCGTCTGAAAAAGAGCTACATGGACCAGTGGGCCTTACTTGGTAAATAAAAATAGTTTAGTTCGGGCCACCTCCCGCAACACGACGCTTGTGAGCATGGGGACACCGCGTGCTCCCCTCCAGATCGCATCTCCAGCTCACATCAGCTTATACCTCGACCTTACACCTTGAGCTCACGCCTTAAGCTCGAACTTTCAGTTCACACCTCTGCCTCACCACCTTCTGTTGAGCTCCACCAAGCATGCTCGTCTCAGGTTATTTCATCACGAATACAGTAGCCGCATTGTACAAAGACTCCACCGCCACTCAGGGACATCACCATTCACGGACATCTCCGCCACTCACAGCAGGGGCAACGGACACCACTGGTGACATTTCACATATGTGATTGAGATGCTCAGCAGTGGTTTCAGGTGCATTTTGATGACTCCATGAGAACCGTTCTTGATCTGCTGAAGTAGGAGCAATAATCCTCGTGCCACTTTTTTAGTTCGTCCCAGAGCACCCTACACCGACTGGGTCGTGGCAGTGACAGCAGCAGCAGCAGTGACATCGTGGCGCGTCACTGACACGGCTAAACACACATGAGCGGAGACGCAGTGGCGGCAGCAGGCAAAGCACATCCCTCACATGAACACTAAATCAAGCTACACTCTAGCCCACAGATGTGTCAGTCAAAGACAAAGATCCTCCGTAAAGACTTAAGACTGTTGTGGCAAGCGCTGTTAGCGAGCGCCTTATGAAGGCTGACATGGCATGTGAGGTAGCCTAAGCTAAATGAGCACCAGGCACTAATTTGAGACTGAGTCGACCTAGGGGAGGCCTAGTAACGATTTAGATAATCATCACTGGTGTTGGCCATGAGTGGAAATTGAACTCGGGTCGCCGGGTTCGTAGCGCAGCACGCTAACCTTTACACTTCTGCTCACCACAGATCTGTCAGTCACAAGCATACACATTGGAAGCAATCAACATCGGGCATATAAATGGTTCTGTTTAGACAACTTCACCAGTCCATCCAACTGCTGGTGGTAAAGGTAGGTTCACACCTTCTGTTAGCCGAAAATATCACTCGTGTCCTTGAGCATGTGATTGAGTCACCAAGGTGAATGTAGGCAAGGCGAGGCAATCATCTAGAAATGACTGACAAAGGATCTACATTAACCAGCTTTTCGAACAATATTATGACTTCACTTAATACAAAACAATATTCTTAGTAACTATTATTCTTAAAAAATAACAATAACTTATTTTAATGGATGACGCGTAAACAAAGGAGGGAACATGGAAAGGGTGCAGCGATGTTGGAATGTTATTTATTTTGTATTATTTCTTATTTGGGGTGGTGGTGGTGTTGGTAGAGGTAAAGGTGTTTATAGAGTTGGCAATTGTAGGATAGGTAGCGTTGATAGGGCTGTTGTTGGAAAGAGTGATGGTGTCGGTTGGGGTGGTCGTGTTGGTAGGAGTCATTGTGTTGGTAGGATTGGTGTTGGTAGGATTGGTGTTGGTAGGGTTGGTGTTGGTAGGGGGAGTGGTGTTGGTAGGAATAATGGTGTTGGTATGGTTGGTGTTGGTAGGGTTGGCGTTGGTAGGGTTGGTTTTGGTAGGAGTGGTGGTGTTCGTCGGAGTAGTTGCGTTTGGTAAGGGTAGCGGTGTTGGGAGGGGTGGTGGTGTTGGTAGGTGTGCGGATTCTAAAGGTGGTGGAGTTGGTAGGAGTGGTGGAGCAGGCATTGATCCGGGCCATGAAGAGTGGTCTCTTTGCCCTCATGATCACGAGGCGGGACTCACGCTCAGCTGGGGTGATGATGTGGGAAGGAGTGGTGGTGAGGGTAGAGGAAGTGATGGTGGTCAGGGTTGGGTTAGTAGAGGAGGTAGTGTTAGTAGGTGTGTGGTTGGTAGAGGTGGTTGAGTTGGTAGGAGTGGTGGAGCAGGCATTCATCCAGCCATGAAGAGTGATCTCTTTTCCCTCATGATCATGAGGCTGGACACATGCTCAGCTGGGGTGATGTGGGTAGGGGTGGTAGTGAGGGTAGAGGAGGTAATGTTGGTAAACGTGGGATTGGTCAAAGTGGCGGAGTTGGTAGGAGCGGTGGAGTTGGTGATTGAGCTGGTAGGGGTAATTGAGCTTATTTTAGTGCGGCGGGCATTGATGCGGGCCATTATCATGAGGTGACACCACTCACACTCAGCTGGGATGATGGTGTTGGTCCGGGTGGTAGTGAAGGTGGAGAAAATGCTGTTGGTAGGGTTTGTAGGGGTGGAAGGGGTGGTGGTGTTAGTCAGGATAGTATTGGTAGAGGTGTTGGTATTTAAAAGTGTGATGGTGTTAGTCGAGATAGCGGTGTTTTTCGGGGTGGGGTTTGTCATGGTGGTGTTGGTAGGAATGGTGGTGTTGGTAGGAGTGGTGGTGTTGGTAGGAGTGGTGCTGTTGGTGGGTGCGCTGGTAAGTGTTGGTGAGCTATTCATCATGGAGCAGCCATCCAGTTGAGTCTTTAGGGATCTATGAGTCCTCTTGATTTTCATGGGGTGGCACTTGCTCCAAGCCAATTTCCACATGGATCCTCTCATGTAGCGGCTTCGGTAAACTCGTCTGCGCTGCGATGACTTCTGTTTAAAACCGGAAACAAAATCATTATGAGAGGCAAGAGATTGCAGTCTCCTTCTTCCCCTGTTGGTCACTCCACTCAAATATGTTTTTTTCACTTGCCATCTGCCACACCACCACCATTGATTGAGCACGAGTGTTGTACCTGCCTTTCAGTGGCAAATATCGGACAACTATTTGTAATCCACCAACATGAACAATGTGTGCTTGTAATAAATGTGTGCGACTTTGTCGAGGATGTGAGTGTGATTTTTTATTGTTTGTTGTTGTAACGTTCTAACCTGCCTCTCCTGTACATCTGTGAAAAATAGCTTAATAGCTCATCGGATTCTTCCAGTATAAATATTCTGATTCTGATTTGTGTCATCTATGCATGTGAGATTATGACATTTGCCTGAGTGATCTATATCCATGATGCCTCTCTGGGTGTGGTGTCTCTGTTGTGGTGTCCTGCTGATGTTCTATGTTACAGTGACGCCAGCATACTCTCTCTCTTATTAGTGGATTCTTCAGCCAGACTCTTAGGCTGGTAATGGTGATCCCCGCGCTCTCCACGTCGTAAGTGATGGCCACCGGCCCACTGTGCAGCATCTTTATCAAGGTCGTCCACCTTGAGGGAGACGGGTATTCTCCATCTTGGGGAACCGTCATCTGTGGTGCCGCCGCAGCGGAGCCGCTCCAGCGGAGCCGTGCCCACCGCCGCGACGCCGTCACCGATGCCTCGGATTTCCCGCCACTCTCCCGGGGCTGGTGCCTTCTCAGACGTCCGCGTTTTGCCCACTGCACAGTCGTGAGGCCGCCGCAGCAGAGCCGCTCTGCCGAGGCCGTGCCCACCGCCGTGAAGCTGCCACCGGGGGATGCCGACGCCAACGCGGTGCACCCTCGCCACCCCCCCTCCCCCCGCACGAACGCACACACGCCCCACGTAGAGCCAGGAGGGGAGGTCACCCGGCCGATAGGTTTTTTTTCCAGAAGTCCCTAATGGGATCGATCTTCATGGTTTCCTGCGGCCGGGAAATTGGGCGATCTTCCCCCTGTAGCTGACATGCACTGCGGCGCCGGGACCTAATATTAAAGTTGCATGGTCACGGCAAGGGCCATCGAGCCACCGCGAGTGGAACCACACACACACAAGCACGGGTCAGTGGACTGGTAGCGGGAGAACAGAGAGCGGATGTCGGAGAGATCACTGCGGCGACATCACCCGAGTTGGGATCCGGGTATCGAAGGGTGGGAAAATCCGAGCCCCTGATTGGACGGGAGGCCAAGGGAGCGAAACGGCGAAATTCCTTTGTTGTAGGTGGGATAAAGGGAGGGGGATTCAGGTAGCAAGGCAGTTCTTCAAGATCATCGCGGTCCACGCAGGAGGGGAGTTAGCCGTTCGAGACGTCCGCGTGATGCACTTCAGCGCAGCCAGGCTCAACCCTCTACTGATCGCTTTTCTACAGCTTCCAGCGCAGCAGAGTGGAAGTACACGTGAGTAAGAGAGAGAGGTAAGTTTGGGCTATTTGATCGAGGGTAGAAAGCAGAGCGATAGGCAGAGGAAATACAGTCTAGGATCTCAAGGGGAATAGGCTGACATCCACTGACCCACACAATTACGCGTAGCTTAACGGGTTGCTTGCGGTAAATAAAATAACTGGTAGGGGAATAAACTGTTTCGTGTGCTCCTTTGGAGGGTGAAGAGGAGGGTGGAGAGTGTTTTGTGTTCGCGCGCACACGCGGCTGTTTGCGGCGAATAAAGGAGTAGAGCGTGCTTGGTGTCCGTACCTGTACGATCGTTTACAGTATTGTTCAGCACGCGCGTGCCTACACGACTATTTTTGGTGGTGCCCAGCGCTCGCGTACCTGCGCAATCGCCTACAGTAGCGGTTTGCACTCACGTGCGTGCGCGGTTTACAACGAGGTTGAGCTTTCATTTGTGACCAGGTTCCATCTGAAAAATAAGTTAGTACCTCAGTGGGCTTTGACTGGTATGATGGGGGTGTTCTTGATTTGAAGCTTTCGTGACTGCAGGAATCCATACTCTTTGGTTCTTTCGGCAAAGTCACGTAGGTATAAAATCAAATAAATCAGTCTGCCTCAGCAGCAGACCATGCTTTCCCCACCCGATGATGGACGCTTGTGTTGCACCCGAAACATCGTGATTTACTTTATTTTATACCTACGTGACTTTACCGAAAGAACCAAAGAGTATGATGGGGCTGGTTTAGTTTTATTTGTTTGTGTTTGGGTGATTTGTTAACCTTTCTTGTACTTTGCACTATTACATGTTTTTGTAGTATTTGTTGTTGTAACGTTCTTACCAGCCCCTACCGGACATCTGTGAAAAAGAGCTTTATAGCTCATCGGATTCCTCAACCATTAAAAAATATTATTGTTCTGACTCTACTGGCTAGGGGACATTGTTCTGTCCGCACCAGCGCAACTCACCAACGCCGCACAAGGACAGCTGAGTCCAGCACATGTCCCAAATGCCACGCTGCCAGTAACAAAAAACACCCTTAAAGTTGCAGTGGATAATTTTTAAGTATACTTAATTGAGCAAGGTGTTTGCTTGTTCCAAATGACATATGCGACTTTGTCTAGGATGTGTGCGTGGATGTGATATATACTTGTGTGTGTGGTGTATGCGAGTGAGATTCTTATATCTGCACGAGTGATCTGTACGCGTGATGCATCTCTGCGTGTGGTGTCTCTGCATGTGGTGTATGTCACGGTGCCACGCTGATGGCCTGTGTGAGCGTGAAGTCGGCACTCACCACTGCATTCTTCAGCCGCCACTCCGAGGCTGAGGAGGGTGATCCCCGCGCTCGCCACCTCGTAGGCGATGGCCACCGGCCCGCTGTGCAGCATCTCCATGAAGGTCGTCCACCCTGAAGGAGCTGGGTCGTCGTCTTCTCCTCCTCCTTGGGGAACCTCCATGCCATGGCTGGGAGAGGAAGCGACTCGAGGCACCCTCTCGGCTTCGTGACCTGTGAGGCGGTTGCTGATGTGGACGGCCACGGTCGCTTTGGTGAGAGGTAGAGGCTGTCCGGCCTGTGGCAGTTGGACCTCCCAGGCTCCCCTCAGCTTAACCAGCCAGTTAGGGGAGAAATTCTTCTCCTCCGTGGGCACAGACGCGAGGAACGCGGAGCTCGCCACGAGCAGCGTCACGAGGGTGCGTGAAGTACTGCGCAGCCCGTGAGCCTCCATGGTGACTGCTACGAGAGAGGCTCCAGGAGGCTTCGTGCAGAGAGGCGCTCCTCAGCAGGCAGCTTGCAGCGTGGCTCTAGCGGCACACTGGGTGGAAGCGGGTGTGACGTCACGGCCCGAGGGCGGATGTGTGTTGTGTCTCATCTGTGTGTGTCTGTATGTCTGTGTGTGTGTCTGAGTGTTTGTGTGTATGTCTGTGTATCTGTGTGTGTATCTGTGTGTTTGTGTGTGTCTGTGTGTGTGTGCGGTAGTGTAGTGATTAGCGCGCTGTGCTATGAACCTAGCGACCCGGGGTTCGATTCCTGCTCACGGCCACCAACACTGGTGTCGTGTGCCGTGCCGGTCTTCGTAGGTGCTGCTCGTTATGGCTACAAGGGGAGGCCCAGGAGTGGTTGAGGTAATCGTCAGCAGTGTTGGTGGCCGTGAGCGGGAGTCGAACTTGGAGGGCAGCGTGGCATTCACTGCAACAACACCGCCCGCGCTCCGACTGGTACACGGTCCGAACAGTGCAGAGTGCACATAATTCGCGGCGTCTCTCGCACGGTCCGGGTCTCTGTGTGGAGAGCGGGAGACGAAGGCGAGGATCACACAGGGTAGAGGGTGCACGTCGGCACTGCTTCCCACGTCACAACACGAGTCACGTCACATCACAGACTCATCCTCACCGTGAACCAACATCATCAACACAAACCCACATCTTCTTAGTTCTTTCGGTAAAGTCACGTTGAAGGGAAACAATGAAATAATAAAATATATATAAAACAATAACAATTTTCACGACGTTTCGACCATAACACAAACGGTCGTCATCAGGTGTGTCGGTTTGCATGAATTTATTTATTTTCAAATGGTGTATTTATTTATAAAAAAAAACGTTAGCGCCACGTGCAGCGATTTGGCAGTTTATTTAGAAGAACTAGTCCATCTATGTTCTGAAAAGAGGAGGGGGGAGACGACAAATTTTAATGTATGCTGTCTGAAAGCCACTTTAAGCGTGAACAATCAATTAAGACCTGAAATGGTTTATCAAATCTTTCCAATGCTAAGCCAGAATCCATCTTCTCGGTTGAAATTGTCCCTGTGCTTGTATATGTGGATAGCCCTTCACTTGGAATGGAACTTTCTACAAACAAACTGAGGGCACCCCAATGGGCTCCCCCCTATCTCCGGTTATAGCTAACATTTTCATGGAGAAATTTGAGACTGACGCCATCCAGACTGCCACTGCGCCCAACCTTATGGAAGAGGTACGCGGATGACACTTTTGTCATCTGACCACATGGCCGGCCTGCTCTAGACCAATTCTTCGACCACATCAATTCCATACACCCAGCCATCAGATTTACCATGGAAGTCGAAAAAGATGGCAAGCTACCTTTTTTGGATGTCCTAATTAAAAAGAGAGCTGATGGTTCAATGAGCCACTCTGTCTACAGGAAAGCTACCCATACGAATGCTTATCTGAAACCGGATTCCCATCACCATCCATCACAGAAGAATTCTCTCATCAAGACTCTGTATCATAGAGCCCAATGCATATCCGACCAGGAACACATAGGCAGTGAACTCAAGCACGTACACCAAGCTCTTAAGGCTAATGGTTACTCCGACTATACAATCTGCAAAGCTATCACTCAAACCATGAAGAAGTACCCTCTTGAGGAGCCTTTCAAAACCATCACTTTACCCTACATTGCGGGGATCACAAAAAAGATCTCCAAAATCTTGAATAAACACAAGATCCAGGTCCGTTTCAACACATTACATAAAATCCGTGATCTGGTTCCGTCTGTAAAAGATATGATTCCGGGCATACAATACCCTGATATCTACAAACTAAGTTGCCTCTGTGGTAGTAGTTACATTGGAGAAACCAAACGCCATGTCTCGGACCGCATTCGTGAACACAAAGGAGACCTTAAACACGGTAGGACCAACACCTCGGCCGTGGCAGATTATTGTTATAATTCAGTAGGCTCACATGACATTGACTTTTCCAAGACAGAGGTTCTTTGTAAGCCATCTGGCTACCATGAGAAATTCGTTCATGAGGCTATCCACATATACAAGCACAGAGACAATTTCAACCGAGAAGATGGATTCTGGCTTAGCAATCATTGGAAAGATTTGATAAACCATTTCAGGTTTTAATTGATTGTTCACGCTTACAGTGGCTTTCAGACGGCATACAATGATTGTTTCGTCTCCCCCCTCCTCTTTTCAGAACATAGATGGACTCGTACTTTTAAATAAACTGCTAAATCGCTGCGCGTGGTGCTAACGTTTTTTATAAATAAATAAATACACCGTTTAAAAATAAATACATTTATGCAAACAGACACACCTGATGACGACCGTTTGTGTTATGGTCGAAACGTCGTGAGAATTTTATTGTTTTATATATATTTTATTATTTTATTGTTTCCCTTCAACGTGACTTTACCGAAAGAACTAAGAATATGAATTACTGCAGTCACGAAAGCTTTAAATCACAAACCCACATCATTAACACGGACCCACATCATTAATAAGAAACTCACATCAACGCGAGGTTACATCTTTACCACTCACCCACAACACTGGACATCTGTGAGAAAGAGCTGTATAGCTCATCTGACTCCAGTATAAATATTCTGATTCTGACATGAACTCACATCGTCACGACTCACTCACAACACACCACCATCACTATCAGTAACACCACTAACGCCACCACTCCTCCTGCCAGTACACTACACAGACACACACGTCCTCACCACTCACATCACCACTCACCTACAGTTCCTCACTTCCTCCAGAGAGTCGCTGCTTCTGTCGTCTCGGTGCTTCTCTACCGCCACATGTGAGAAAAAAGATCGACAGAAGCAAGTGGGGGCGGGGCTCGGTGATCACGCCCTCAGTGACGCAATATCCTGTGAGCCCCTCCCCCCCAGCACCTTCCCCCCCCCTCTACGCCCCCTCCCCCACTCACACCGCCAAAGACAAAGCTCCCGCGTATTTAGCCTTAACAGAGCACTCCTAACAACAACCCCACCACTAACAACGCCACCACCAATAACAACCCCACCACCAATAACAACCCCACCACCAATAACAACCCCACTACCACTAACAACCCCACCACCACGAACACCACCACCACTACTACCACACCACCACTAATACACAGTTCTGATCCACACCTCAGCTGCTCCCACACACGCGATGCTTCTGCTGCTCTCTCTACTTCCGCTTCCGCCGGTGAACGTGGCGCCAACTTCTGAAGCGGTTCGCTGCCTGGGCCTCCTCTGGGTCGACTCAGCCTGAAGGTGAGAACCTCGCATGGTGTGGACACCTCAGCAGTGGTGGAGGAGAGACAAAGGCGGCCCACAGCCGTAGGCTTCTAAACAGCTGCTGGGCTCACGGCATCGGTTCAAGCAGAGCCCGGCTCTGCTGCTGAGGCACTGAAGGTTGAAAGCGGTCCAGAGTGGCGCTCGAGTTGAGCCATTGCTGCTGATGAGAGGCTGATGGGATCAGTCAAATATACTTTTTTATCTTTGCAAGGAAGGGTTTATTGTGAAGGAGGCGAATCGCGTGCTGGCGGAGGAGGCCTCCACTAGACGCCGCTAATTAGGGTATTTGGTCTACTCTTCCACGCTGATCTCCACGTTTTGGAGCAAGGTGGGCGTACCCACACTTTACCCCACCACATGCGGGTCGTTAGCTCACTGGACTTGCACTGCAGAGGTGCAGGTTCGATTCCATCGCCCACACACCCACCCACTCACTTGCCCACTCACCAACTCACCCACTAACCCATCTATTCACCCACCCACAGGGACATGTGGAGACACGGAGACACATGGACACACGGATACATAGAGCCTTGATAAAGTGGTTGTGTAGGTGGTGTTAGAGTATCAGCATCAATGTGGTTGTTGTGGTTATGTTGCTTGTTATGGTTGTGGTGGTTGAGGTGATGTTGGTTGTGGTGGTTTTGAATGTGGTGGCAGTGGTTATAGTTGTGGTTGTATCGCTGGTTGTAGTGGTGGTTCAGGTTTTAGTTGTGGTGTAGGTGGTTATGTTGGTTGTTATGGTGCTTTTGGTTGTGGTAATAATTGCGGTTGTGGGGGGTATATTTTTTGTGGCTATAGTTGTGTACGTGGAGGTTGGGGTTTTCATGGTTATAGTTACAGTTGTGGTTATGTTATTGTTGTTGTTATACTTGGGGTTGTGGTTATAATTGTGATTGTGGTACAAGTTGTGATGGTTATGTTATGTTTTTGTGGTTATAGTTGTGGTGAAGGTGGTTATGTTGGCTTTCATGGTTGTTGTATGTGTAGGGAGCAGTAGAGTAGCGGTTGAACGCCACGCCACGGACCCGAGAAAGTTCGATTCCCGCTCACGGCCAACACCAGTGACGATCATTTGAACCAGTCCAGGGCTTCCCCTACGTCGACTCTGCCTGAAATGAGTACCTGTTGTGGTGTGTAATAAACATCGCCACTCGGGAGACAAAGACGGTCGGGTGTAGTGCTGGCCACCCACCTGCTTGTGTTCCACACTGCGGGTCTCCATAGGTACTCGCTAACAGAACTTGCCCCAACAGTCTGTTATAGGCTATAGAATAAATCTTTGTCTTTTGTTGTTGTATGTGTGTTGAACTTCTTTCGCACCATATGTTGCCACCTGTGATAACCGGAAATGCGGTTATAGTTGTAGTGGTTATATCATGGTTGTGGTTTTAGTTGTGTCTGGTTTTAGTGCTTAGAGTTGTGGTTATAGATATGGCTATAATTGTGGTTATTGTTGTGGGTGTGGTTATAATTGTAGTTGGTTTTGGTTATAGTTGTGGTTATAGTGGTTATGGTTGTTGGGTATGGTTGTGGCTGTGGTTACATTTGTGGTTACATTTGTGGTTGAATTTGTAGTTCTAGTTGTGGTTGTTGGTTTGTGGTGGTGAGGCTGGTGCAGGTGGTGGGTTGGAGGCCACGTTCCCTGCCCATGCGGTTCCAACAGCGATGGCTCCCTGTGCTATGTGGGTCACATGAACTTGTCTCCCAGCATGCCTTGAAGTCATCATTATAGGAGCCCTCGCCTCCTCTACGCACTCTCCTCCTATCTCTCCCCTCTCACCTCCACGCACTCTCCTCCTACCTCTCACCTCCTCCGCGTGTCTCCTCCTTTCTTTTTTTCCCAGGGTCTTCCTCCTCTCTCTCCCCGTGTCTCCTTCCTCTATGTCGCCGTGTCTCTCTCCTCTCCCTCCCCGCGTTTCCCTCCTATCTTTCTCCGTGTCTCTTCTCTCTCCCCGCTTTTCCCTCTCCAACCTCCTCCTGTCTCCCTCCTCTCTCTCCCCGTGTCTCCTTTCTCTCCCCGTGTCTCACTCTTCTATCTCCCCCTGTCTCCCTCTTGCTTCCCGTGTCTCACTCACTCAGCCACCCACTCAGCCACTCACTCAACCACTCACGTACTCAAGCTTTCAATCAACAACTCACTCACCCAGCCACTCACTCAGCTGCTTAGTCACTCTGCTACCCACTCACTCAACCACTCACTCATTCAGCCTCTCACTCAGCCACTCACTAACTCAGCCACTCACTCCCTCAACCACTCAATCACTCAGCCACTCTCTCATTCAATCACTCACCTAGCCACCTGCTTATTTGTTTATTTTACCAGGTAAGGCCCATAAGATATATCTCTTTTTCAGACGTAACCTGGCCACATATGATTGCCCAATTAAGTGGCATTTTACGTGTCAATTTATATCAGCAACTATAAATGTGGAGTGACAAACAGGAGCCGGGCAAAAAATCACAACGAAGGGGAGAGTGAGAGAAACATGCGAACTCCAAATATACAACAGGCATCAGGGTCAGGATTGTTGTATATATTGTCTTGAAAAATAATAAAATGAAATGAAAAATGCAAAAGGTGTAATTTTACAAAATTAGGTAATTATGTCAATTTATGCAATTACGCTAATTAGACTCGGCTTTGTTGTCTAGGGGTATTACCAATCGTGATAGTTGTCAGTGATGTGTGGGTTCTGGGTCCATATTTGTCGTGTCACTGGGGTTTATAATAGGCTGGTAGGGTGGGTTCATAATGGCCAGGTAGGGTGGGGTTATAATGGCCAGTGAGAGTGGGGTTATAATGGCCAGGTAGGGTGGGGTAAAATGGCCTTGTCAGGGGTCCACCTCCTCCACCACCAGTTCCACCTCAACCTCCTCCACCTCCCACCTCCTCGCAGGAACCCAGACTCAACAGGTGCCATGGGTTGCCACGCTACGTGCAGGAGGAGGAGCTCATCACTTGAATGTGACGAGCAGTGAGCTTATCACTTGAATGTGAGATGCAGTGCGCTCATCACTTGAGTGTGACATGCAGTGAGCTCATCACTTGAATGTGACATGCAGGGAGCTCATCACATGAATGAATGGGACATGCAGTGAGCTCATCACTTGAATGTGACACGCAGTGAGCTCAACACTTGAATGTAACATGTAGTGCACTGACCACTTGAATGTGACATGCAGTGCGCTCATCATTTGAATGTGACATGCAGTGAGTTCGCCACTTGAATGTGACATGCAGTGAGCTCACCACTTGAATGTGACTTGCAGTGAGCTCAACACTTGAATGTGACATGTAGTGCACTGACCACTTGAACGTCATGCAGTGCGCTCATCACTTGAATGTGACATGCAGGGAGCTCATCACATGAATGAATGGGACATGCAGTGAGCTCATCACTTGAATGTGACATGCAGTGAGCTCAACACTTGAATGTGACATGCAGTGAGCTCATCACTTGAAAGTGACATGCAATGAGCTCACCACTTGAAAGTGACATGCAGTGCGCTCATCACTTGAATGTGACATGCAGTGAGCTCGCCACTTGAATGTGACATGCAGTGAGCTCGCCACTTTAATGATATGCAGTGTGCTCGTTACGTGAATAAGACATGCAGTGAGCTCGCCACTTGAATGTGATATGCAGTGAGCTCATCACTTGGACGGGACATGCAGTGTACTCATCACTTGAAAGTGACATGAATTGAGCTCATCACTTGAACATGACATGCCATTTTCTACATCACACGACTATACTGACTAAATATGATGGGTATAGTCGTGTGATGTAGAAAAAAGTTTAGTTGGAGGCATATATTTTTTGTGACGTAAAATTGTAATGTATAATGACTTTTTGTTAGTAGTAGGGTAGTTGCAGTTGCTTAGCGTCAATATACTAAATTCCTCCGCTGATATGTAACCTCAGCTTATTGGAGAGTATATTGAGTATATTGATTATATTGATGTAGTTTATATTTTAGTTTTTTATCAGTTTACTACACGGTAGTCATTATATAGTGTAGTGTATACCCAGTTACTTAATGTTAACAGCTCAGATTATTGGAGAGTATATTGAGTACATTGATTATATTGATGTAGTTTATATTTATTTTTTTCACATCGGTTTATTGCATGGTAGTAGGGTATGTATAGTTCTTTAGAAACTCCCTTTTTTATTTTCCACATAATGCACTAGCTTGATACGCGGTGGTTTGGGCTGTTGCAGTTCTTTCTTATTAAAATTGTATCTCCCTTTATTATTGCCAATCCTACATGATACACTAACATAATATGACTTTGAGACCCCCCACCTGCCTACACATTCCACAAGGAGTGAATAATCCCATATCTGCATTTGTCATAAACATGCTAAATTCCTCTGTTATGTAAACTTCTTCATCAAGACGCTCTCCTCCTCCCACCCAATTTAAAATACGCTGCCAAGCTTAGCAGTGTTCGTTAGGACGCTGTCTTTCCGACAGCTCTGTTTCTTCACCTGAGGACGGCTGCTTGCGTTGTGGCCTAAACGTGAGAATTTTATTATATTATGTTTGATGTTTATTATTTTATTATTTCCCTTCTACGTGACTTTACTGAAAGAACCAATAATATGGTGCATACCTACTTTTGGTGGGACCTGCTTTCCCTAGAGCAGTGCATACTGACTGTGGTAATACCTGCTATCACTACAGCATTGCATGCTGACAGGTGGTATCCTGCTATGACTACAGCATTGCATACTAACTGTGGTGGTATCCTGCTATGACTACAGCATTGCATGCTGACTGTGGTGGTATCCTGCTATGACTACAGCATTGCATGTTGAGTGGTGGTATCCTGCTATGACTATAGCATTGTATGCTGACTGTGGTGGTATCCTGCTATGACTACAGCATTGCATACTGACTGCGGTGGTATCCTGCTATGACTTCAGCATTGCATTCTGACTGTGGTTGTATCCTGCTATGACTATAGCAGTGCATGCTGACTATGGTGATATCCTGCTATGACTACAGCATTGCATACTGACTGTGGTGGTATCCTGCTATGATTACAGCATTGCATCCTGACTGTAGTGGTATCCTGCTATGACTACAGCATTGCGATGCTAACTGTGGTGGTATCCTGCTATGACTACAGCATTGCATGCTGACTGTGGTGGTATCCTGCTATTACTACAGCATTGCATGCTGACTGTGGTCGTTTCCTGCTATGACTCAAGCATTGCATGCTGACTGTGGTGGTATCCTGCTATGACTACAGCATTGTATGCTGACTGTGGTGGTATCCTGCTATGACTACAGCATTACATGCTGACTGTGGTGGTATCCTGCTATGACTACAGCATTGCATGCTGACTGTGGTGGTATCCTGCTATGACTATAGCAGTGCATGCTCACTGTGGTGGTATCCTGCTATGACTACAGCATTGCATACTGACTGCAGTGGTATCCTGCTATGACTACAGCATTGCATACTGATGGTGGTGGTATCCTGCTATGACTAGAGCATTGCATACTGACTGCGGTGGTATCCTGCTATGACTACAGCATTGCATACTGACTGCGGTGGTATCCTGCTATGACTAGAGCATTGCATACTGACTGCGGTGGTATCCTGCTATGACTACAGCATTGCATACTGACTGCGGTGGTATCCTGCTATAACTAGAGCATTGCATGCTGACTGTGGTTGTATCCTGCTATGACTATAGCAGTGCATGCTCACTGTGGTGGTATCTTGCTATGACTACAGCATTTCATGCTGACTGTGGTGGTATCCTGCTATGACTACAGCATTGCATGCTGACTGTGGTGGTATCCTGCTATGACTACAGCATTGCATACTGACTGCAGTGGTATCCTGCTATGACATCAGCATTGCATACTGACTGCGGTGGTATCCTGCTATGACTACAGCATTGCATGCTGACTGTGGTTGTATCCTGCTATGACTACAGCATTGCATGCTGACTGTGGTGGTATCCTGCTATGACTACAGCATTGCATACTGACTGTGGTGGTATCCTGCTATGACTACAGCATTGCATGCTGACTGTGGTGGTATCCTGCTATGACTACAGCATTGCATACTGACTGCAGTGGTATCCTGCTATGACTTCAGCATTTCATACTGACTGCGGTGGTATCCTGCTATGACTAAAGCATTGCATGCTGACTGTGGTTGTATCCTGCTATGACTAGAGCATTGCATGCTGACTGTGGTGGTATCCTGCTATGACTACAGCATTGCATGCTGACTGTGGTGGTATCCTGCTATGACTACAGCATTGCATGCTGACTGTGGTGGTATCCTGCTATGACTACAGCATTGCATACTGACTGCAGTGGTATCCTGCTATGACTTCAGCATTGCATTCTGACTGTGGTTGTATCCTGCTATGACTATAGCAGTGCATGCTGACTATGGTGATATCCTGCTATGACTACAGCATTGCATACTGACTGTGGTGGTATCCTGCTATGATTACAGCATTGCATCCTGACTGTGGTGGTATCCTGATATGACTACAGCATTGCGATGCTAACTGTGGTGGTATCCTGCTATGACTACAGCATTGCATGCTGACTGTGGTGGTATCCTGCTATTACTACAGCATTGCATGCTGACTGTGGTCGTTTCCTGCTGATGTAGCCCAAGGGTCATAAAGAAGTGGGCGGGGCTAGTGATGTTAAAGTGAGAAATTTGCATGTTATTGTAAGATCGGAGGGCGACTTCCACGCCAAGGGTGCAGAGGTGGCTATTGTAATGTGAGAGATTAGCATGTCAATGTAAGATCGCAGAGCCGCCGCCACGACGAGGACGCGAGCGACGGTGTCTGTGTTAGTGTGAGACATTTAACCTGTTAAAGTAAAATCAGAGAGTCGAAAATAACAACTAACATCGGAAGGTAGGATGGAAACATCACGGCCAGTTATGACATAAACTGGTTAATAACGTCCTTCCAATGATTAGTCAGTCTGTACCCATTTTCTCGGTTGAAATTGTGTCTGTGTCTATATACAGTGGTACCTTGGTATACGACCGCTTTGGAATACGTCGAAATTGGTATATATAGTGTTTTACGAGAAAAAATGTCTTGGGATACGACGTCTTGCTTGGGATACGACGCGCTTGCTAGAACTTGTATGGGTCGGGATGAGTCACCGCGTACAGTACCCGCGTATGCCCCGTTCATGACTGAAACAAAGCGAGAGGGGCGGGATGGCGTGGGGGAGAGGGGAGAGAGGCGGGGGACGTGGGGGAGAGGAGCGGGGGGCATGGGGGAGATGGGCAGGGGGCGTGGCAGATAGGAGCGGGGGGCGTGGGGGAGAGGAGCGGGTGGAGAGGGGCGGGGGCGGCGTTGGGGAGAGGGGCGGGGGGCGTGGGGGGCTGCCCCCATGGAGGGTGAAGCCCCGGGTCGAGGCGCGCGCGCGCGTGCGTGGTTGAGGCATGCCACATGACCAGCGCAGCTGGCAGCAACGCGGTCACGTTGCTTCTGTATGCATTTTAGTAATTAGTGTCTAAATTACCTTCTGGAACGAATTAACGACGTATACCGAGGTACCACTTTACCTGGATGGCTTCATGAACGAATCGTTCACAATCTGGGTGATCTAGCAGCAGAGGGTTTTAAGGAAAACCGCTTGGTTGGTTCGATTAAAGATGTCGAATCAGTGATGATATTTTTTTTTTTTAACGAGGCAGTTGGTGGGATCTCCATTGATTTTTGTATAGCTACCATCATTAAGTAGGTCCTGAATTTTGTTCTTGTATGTGGTTTTGTCCATGATGTCTGTGGGATTGCCCTTGTCAGCTGAGAGAATGACGATGTGCTCTATCTTTTTGAATTGAGAAAGCTCAAAGTGCTCATCCTTACCGATGTTGCTAGTAGGTGACTTAGCGTTTTTAAGGATTGCAGCGATTTCCGATCTTGCCACGTCTGCAGTAATATGTCCCAAACCCTTAAGGTCTCCTTAGACCTGGGCAATTATATCATCAACTGGGATGTGTTTAGGGGTGACTGCAAAATTCAACCCTTTGGCTAGAACCGATTTTAGGCTGTCGGAAATTGGACTGTTACTCTGAATGATAACAATCGTGTCAACCTCGAACTTTGTTGTAGCTGATGTTTTCACGGAAAAATTTGTGACAGATGCCATACAGGCATGCACTGTATGTCCGTCCTTGTGGAAGAGGTACGCAGATGACATGTTCGTCATCTGGCCATGTGACCGACCAGCTCTGAACCAGTTCCTCAACCAATTCCATACACCCAGCCATCAAATTCACCATGGAGGTGGAAAAGGATGGCAAGTTACCATTCTTGGATGTTTTAATCGAAAAGAGACCAGATGGCTCAATGGGAGACTGTCTACAGGAAAGCCACCCATATGGATGCCTACCTAAAACCTGACTCCCACCACCATCCATCCCAGAAGAATTCCCTCATCAAAACTCTACACCATAGAGCTCGATGTATTTCCGACCATCATCTCCTAGCCATTGAACTGGAACACGTACACCAAGCTCTCAAGATGAATGGATATTCAGACTACACAATGCTTAAAGCTATCACCCCAACCGCTGAGAAAGAACCATCTGAGGACCCAATCAATACCGTCACCTTGCCATACATAGCAGGGGTCACCAAAAATATTTCCAAAATCATTCATAATCTGCGAAGGATGTGATCTCTGACATGCAATACCCCGGCGTCTACAAACTAAGCTGTGTCTGTGGCAGTAGTTACATTGGGGAAACTAAGCGACATGTCTTGGACCGTGTTCGGGAACATAAGGCAGATCTGAAACATGGTAGGACCAATACCTCGGCTGTGGCTGATCACTGTTTAAATGCGATGAGCTCACACGAAATTGATTTATCCAAAACGAAAGTACTTTCAAACCCACCGGCTATCACCAAAGATTCGTTCATGAAGCCATCCAGATATATAGACAGACACAATTTCAACCGAGAATATGGGTACAAACTGAGCAATCATTTGAAGGACGTTATTAACCAGTTCAAGTCATAACTGGCTGTGATGTTTCCATCCTACCTTCCGATGTTAGTTGTTATTTTCGACTTTCTGATTTTACATTAATAGGTTAAATGTCTCACACTAACACAGCCACCATCGCTCACGTCCTCGACATCGCGGCGGCTTTGCAATCTTACATTAACATGCTAATCTCTCACATTACAATAGCCACCTCTGTGCCCTCGGCGTGGAAGTCGCCCTCCCATCTTACATTAACATGCAAATTTCTCATTTAACATCACTAGCCCCGCCCACTTTGTTTGTGACCCTTGGGCTACACCCATTTCAAACCTATAAAAAGTCTGCCTCAGCAGCTTTCCCCCTCCTTTTTCCTCCTGATGACGATTGCTTATGTTGCGATCGAAACGTCATAGTTTTTTGTTTTATAATTTTGTTCTGCGTGACTTTACCAAAAGATACTCTTTGGTTCTTTCGAAAAGGAACGTAGGTATAAAAATAAAAAAAAAATTATATATCACGACGTTTCGATTGCAACACAATCGGTCATTCTCAGACAGAAAAAAATAATCCAGCAATGGAACTGAAGAACCAGCGGGCCATACCTACGTAACTTTTACCGAAATAACCAAAAAGTATGGATTCCTGCAGTCACGAAAGCTTTAAGCCATGGTTTATGCTCCTTAATAAATGAAGACACCAAAACGTCTTGACCGCTTACGACGTATGGTGCCTCGTCAGCAGCATCGGGCTCCCTTGAATCAGTGTTGGTGAACTGCCGATATTACACAGACTCTCGTCTTGAAATGGGGGATGAGTTGAGAAAATCTAGAAATCCCCGTGGAGGACAAATAGAGTGGACTTTGAACGTTGGAATGTAAGCTCGTGGATTATTGCATTGCGCGGGTGCATGGGGATATTGCGGGGACAGTGGCTTCCACACAGAACTTCGATGTGGGGTCTATCTCCGTTAGATTATTGGGCAAGTTGTAACACAGGGGCGCGTTGAATATGGAAGACTACATACTCTAATCTCCGCTAACAGATTATATCCTCATGTTTGCGTCAGGATAAACAATTCATACATTACAGCCTACGGTGCTACACATTTCAGGTTGCGGTAGTGCTATGGTTAACGTGCTGTGATACAAACCCGGCAATCCAGGTTCGATTCCCGTTCACGGTCAACACCTGCGATGGTTATCTGAACCGGTCCCGGGCCTCCCCTTGGTCGACTTAGCCTTAAATGAGTACCTAGTGCGGTTTGTAGTAAGCTTCGCCACTGAGGAGACAAAGGCGGCTGGGAATGGTGCTGTTAAGGCTTCAGCGGGGATCTTTGTCTTTGTTTGCTACACAGCATAGGTCGGCCTCTGTAGAGGAGGCAGAGGAGCAGGCTCGTGAAGGACGCTACTGGGCAGTGCCAGGGTAGGTGCACTGTGAGTCTATTGGGCAGTTGGAGGCCGTCACCCTCTAACAACAGCAGAGGTTGGAGGAGCAACGCTCAGAACTAGCATCATCAGGCGGCAGCAAGCATTGTGTATAAATTCACCTGTTTTGGTCTTAAGGAAAATCGTGCAAAATAGAGAAAAGGTAAGAAAGTCACAAAACATAAATACATAACCAAACAAATTATGAAGTCCAAATTTGCAACACTGAATGCATTCTTGGGGCAAGGCAGCAAAACAAAAAACAATAGTCCCAGATTTCGATTTAAAGCTTTCATGACTGCAATGATTCATCTTCTTTGGTTCTTTCGGTAAAGTCACGTAGAATGAGAATAAAATAATAAATTGATAAAATAAAATGACGCAATAATATTCTCATCAGAAGGCCGATGTGTTGTGGCCGAAACGTCGTGAGAATATTATTGTGTTATTGTATTTTATAAATGTATTATTTTATTCTCATTCTACGTGACTTTACCGAAAGAACCAAAGAAGAATAGTCCCAGACTTCACCAAAACAACAACACACTGCACATGAACATTGAACTATCGATGCATGAGGGGCAAGGATCAAGGATACAAATCACATCTGCAATTTCTTTTGTGTCCAGCAACTCCGATTATAACGTTTGGCTCCGTACTATGCAAAATTAGTTAAATGTACAACAGTTATAGTCTGCAACGTCAAAGGCTTGGTCACCTATTCATATTTTTGTTTGAGGAAGAGTTAAATGGAAATTTGATGCACGTCTTATGTTTCTTGGGTTAATGAATTAGCTAAGTGCAACACAGATTTGCCAATACGGGTTTTATGAATGACCAGGGCCCACTTTAGATGTCTTCTTGCATCAAGGCGATGTGAGACTGGATTGTAAGATGTTTAAGTCGAGGGAACACCTAGCCTTGCATGCAATCGGTGTGTTTGGTAGCTGCACGACTATCTGATGAGCTCTCGGGTTGGAAAACGCGTGGCGCATCGTGCCAATGCGCGACGTTTCGCCTGCCCAGTTCCTCAGGAAGCTCGCTCGCTCCAGGCACGTGGGGCGCAACATTCATGCGGTACAACAAATAAAAGATCCCCCGCGTAGGCTTAACAGACCGTTGGGGCAAGTGCTGTTACGGAGCACCGCCTATGAAGGCCAGCACGGCACGTGGGGTTGGGTGGCCAGCACCACCCCCGGCCGCCTTTGTCTCTCCCGAGTGGCGATGTTTACACATCGCACCAGGTACTCATTTGAGGCTGAGTCGACCTAGAAGAGGCCCAGGACCGGTTCACATAATCGAACTCGGGTCGCCAGGATCTTAGCGCAAAATACACTATTTTCAAATGAATATGAGTTTTAGTCCATGTTAATTTATGGCCATATGTATGCCTATATATATTGATAAATATTAATAATGTTGTTCATTTACAGAGATGCAGAGTTAAATTGAGACTATATGGATGAATAAAACAAGATACAGAGAAGTCAGCAAAGTGACATTCTATCAGCAATGCCATCCATTCAGAGCATCGGCTCGATAACCGATGTGCCACCGCTCCCCACACGCGGTACAACGCACACCTGTGAACATCGATCGGAGAATTCGTAGCCTCTTTGTAGATGCCATTCCGGATAAAGCCCTCTCTCCATGAGTGTTACTGTGTTCTTTACTTTGCCACGGTTCGGTAAAGGGGTCGGTGCCTCAGGGACCGGCCGTTCAAGTACTCACCACTGACGTTAGCGTTGCGCTCTCTTGCTCGTCACTAAGCGAGCATTGGATCCAGCAGCGGATTGACGAGATTGCCGGTGCGCCTCTCATTGCTGCCTCGGGTGTAACTGCTGCTGCATTCCCCATTCCAGTAAAAAGTCATTATCTTTGTTCAATCTATAACTATAGACTTAAAAGTTACAATGTAAATTCTAGATTTAAAGCTTTCGTGACTGCTAGGATCCATACTCTTTGGTTCTATTGGGTAAAGTCACGTAGGTGAAAATAAAATAACAAAAAATCACGACGTTTCGGCCACAACACAAGCGGCCTTCATCAGGTGAAGGGACGAGACTGTCTGGAGGACAGCGCTGGAGTGGAAGAAGCCACGCTTAGATCACGACCTTTAAGCTGTGTGAGAAGAAAAAGACCACGCGCCTTGACAAAGGAATTAGCATATAATTTAGCATTGAAATGGCTCATTGAAATAGCTAAGTTAAAGTATACACATCCGCAGAGGTACCCCTTGACAAAGGAATTAGCGTTGGAGTGGAAGAAGCCACGCTTAGATCGCGATCTTTAAGCTGTGTGAGAAGGAAAAGGCCAAGTGCCTTGACAAAGGAATTAGCATCGAATTTAGCATTGAAATGGCTGAGTGATTAGCTTGTAACTGGTCACAGAAATAGCTACGTTAAAGTTAGAGCATATACGTTCACCGAGGCACCTAGTACTCATCAAACAAGAGAATTTAGCGAAACACAACCACGCTCAGACATCGGACCTGTGTGCGAGCAAACAAGGTGTTCTGACAAAGAAATTAGCATAAAAATTAGCATTTGATTGTCGGATTTTAGGAAAGAGGTGGTGTACGTGCCGGTGGACTCGCAGTTTTGCGCGGGGGGGGGGGGGGGAAGGGGGGGGGGAGTTTACCTATTGACGGTGTGAAAAGGGGGAATTTATAAGAGCTGCGAAAGTTTGGGGTACCACTACTTGAAAAATATACTGTACCATTGAAATTAGTTTAATGTTTAGTTCGATTTAGAACATCTTTCCAATGGATGCTTAATTTGAAACCATCCTCTCGGTTGAAATTGTGTCTGCGTTTGTAGATCTGAATTTCTTCATGAACAAATCTCTGATAAAAGCCCGTGGGTTTGCAAAGAACCTTGGTATCGGAGAAAATTATATCGTGATCCCCCACAGCGTTGTAACATTGATCAGCCACGGCAGAAGAATTCGTTTTGCCGTGTTTCAAATCTGATTTGTGCTCGCGAATTTGGTCAGAGACATGTCGCTTTGTCTCACCGATGTAGCAATCACCGCAGGTACAACTCAATTTGTAAACCCGGGGTACTGTAAATCAGGAATGACATCCTTCACGGATGGGATCAGATCACGAATTTTGTGTACTGTATTTAACCGGACCTGGATCTTGTGTTTGTTTAGAATTTTGGAAATATTTTTAGTAACGCCTGCTATATATGGAAGTGTGATGGTTTTGACCGGAGTATCAAGTGGTTGTTTCTGTATGGAGGGAGAGACAGCTTGGCGGATGGTACGGTCAGAGTAACCATTCCTTTTGAGGGCCAGGTGTACATGTTTTAATTCACTGGTCAGGTGGTGTTGGTCCAAAATGCAATGAGCCCTATGGTATAAAGTTTTGATGAGATAATTATTTTGGGCTGGGTGGTGGTGGGAATCAGGTTTCAAGTAGGAATCTGTGTGGGTGGGTTTCCTGTAGACAGAATGCCCCAATGAGCCATCAGGTCTACTCTCAAACAGAACATCTAAGAATGGTAGCTTGCCATCTTTCTTCACTTCCATGGTGAATTTGATGGCGGGATGTCTGGAATTGATGTGGTGTAGGAAAAGGTTCAGAGCTGGGAGGCCATGTGGCCAAATGACGAAAGTGTCATCCACATATCTCTTCCACAGGGAAGGTCTGAGGGTGGAAGTCTGGATAGCGTCTGATTCAAATTTCTCCATGAAAATATTGGCTATCACTGGTGATAAGGGGGATCCCATGGGGGTACCCTCATTTTGTTTGTAGAAGGAGCCCTTCCAAATAAAGTAGGTATTGTTGAGGCAGTGCCTAACCAGTGCAGGTGTGTCGGGGTCTAGTCCATGTTGGACCAAATTTTCAATTATTTCAATATATTTTCATGGAGAAATTTGAATCAGACGCTATCCAGACTTCCACCCTCAGACCTTCCCTGTGAAAGAGATATGTGGATGACACTTTCGTCATTTGGCCACATGGCCTCCCAGCTCTGAACCTTTTCCTACACCACATCAGTTCCAGACATCCCGCCATCAAATTCACCATGGAACTGGAGAAAGATGGCAAGCTACCATTCTTAGATGTTCTGTTTGAGAGGAGACCTGATGGCTCATTGGGGCATTCTGTCTACAGGAAACCCACCCACACAGATTCCTACTTGAAACCTGATTCCCACCACCACCCAGCCCAAAAGAATTCTCTCATCAAAACTTTATACCATAGGGCTCATTGCATTTCGGACCAACACCACCTGACCAGTGAATTAAAACATATACACCTGGCCCTCAAAAGGAATGGTTACTCTGACCGTACCATCCGCCAAGCTGTCTCTCCCTCCATACAGAAACAACCACTTGATACTCCGGTGAAAGCCATCACACTTC
Source organism: Petromyzon marinus (assembly GCF_048934315.1). Lineage (NCBI taxonomy): Eukaryota > Metazoa > Chordata > Hyperoartia > Petromyzontiformes > Petromyzontidae > Petromyzon > Petromyzon marinus. Next base: position 111,478 of record NW_027423226.1, read on the forward strand.
CATATATAGCAGGTGTTACTAAAAATATTTCCAAAATTCTAAACAAACACAAGATCCAGGTCCGGTTCAATACAGTACACAAAATTCGTGATCTGATCCCATCTGTGAAGGATGTCATTCCTGATTTACAGTACCCCGGGGTTTACAAATTGAGTTGTACCTGCGGTGATTGCTACATCGGTGAGACAAAGCGACATGTCTCTGACCGAATTCGCGAGCACAAATCATATTTGAAACACGGCAAAAGAATTCTTCTGCCGTGGCTGATCACTGTTACAATGCTGTGGGGGATCACGATATAATTTTCTCTGATACCAAGGTTCTTTGCAAACCCACGGGCTTTTATCAGAGATTTGTTCATGAAGCAATTCAGATCTACAAACACAGACACAATTTCAACCGAGAGGATGGTTTCAAATTAAGCAACCATTGGAAAGATGTTCTAAATCGAACTAAACATTAAACTAATTTCAATGGTACAGTATAGTTTTCAAGTAGTGGTACCCCAAACTTTCGCAGCTCTTATAAAATCCCCCTTTTCACACCATCAATAGGTAAACTCCCCCCTCCCCCCTCCCCCCCCCCGCGCCAAACTGCGAGTCCACCGGCACGTACACCACCTCTTTCCTAAAATCCGCCAATCAAATGCTAACTTTTTATGCTAATTTCTTTGTCAGAACACCTTGTTTGCTCGCACACAGGTCCGATGTCTGAGCGTGGTTGTGTTTCGCTAAATTCTCCTGTTTGATGAGTACTAGGTGCCACGGTGAACGTATATGCTCTAAATTTAATATAGCTATTTTTGCGAGCAGTTACAAGCTAATCACTCAGCTATTTCAATGCTAAATTCGATGCTAATCCCTTTGTCAAAGGGTACCTCTGCGGATGTGTATACTTTAACTTAGCTATTTCAATGAGCCATTTCAATGCTAAATTATATGGTAATTCCTTTGTCAAGGCACTTGTCCTTTTTCTTCTCACACAGCTTTAAGGTCGTGATCTAAGCGTGGCTTCTTCCACTCCAGCGCTAATTCCTTTGTCAAGGGGTACCTCTGCGGATGTGTATACTTTATCTTAGCTATTTCAATGAGCCATTTCAATGCTAAATTATATGCTAATTCCTTTGTCAAGGCGTGTGGTCTTTTTCTTCTTACAATGTAAAGTTACTTTTTAATGTGCAACGTCTGGCACTTTCCTTGCTGTTGTTTAAACCGAGCTTGGAAATTTATATACTTTTGAAATATGAACTTGTATACTTTATCTATGTTATATATTCATTCTTGGTTCTTTGCTTACCTTTCCTCTACTTTGCACTCCTATTCGTGTTTTTGCATTGTTGTAACTTTTTGACTGGCCCCTTTGGGACACCTTTGAAAAAGAGCTTGAGAGCTCATCGGATTTCTCCAGGATAAATAAAGATTCTGATTCTGAACTAATTTCACCACAAAATGTATTTATATGAAAAAAATACCGTCGAGGCCGTGAAATCGTCGTGCCTCCTCGTAATGCGAGAAACTGAGATTTACCTGAGGGGGGCCACGGTGACAAGATGTTAACTCCCTCGATTGGTATACAGAAGACCGTGGGTTTGATCCCGACTGTGACGCCTGCTGCATATTTGGAGTTTGCATGTCTTTCTCCCTGTGGTCGAGTGGATTTTTCTCCGGGTCCTCCAATTTTTCCCTCCACATTTAGAATCAATATGCCTTTAGAGTATTTGGCTGCTATAAATTCGCAAGTGATAAGTTACTTCGTTGTGCTATAATTTGTGGTCAGCTCCTTTATAAAAAGAGCTGTACAGCTTAATGGGACTTACCAGGTAAAATAAAAAAAATAGTGAGTCAGTTAGATTAGTCCCGACAATGCTCCTATCGGGTGCACAGGGCACAGCGAGGCAACCAGAACAGGTGATGAGTCATCACGCGAATCTGATTCTCGTCTACTCTTGCATATGGCAGCAATCGGCTCGGGAGCTCAGGAACTGGATGCCAATGTCAAGGTCTGCTAGCCACGAGAGGACTGCAGGAGAGAATTTGTGTAGTGTTATTCCTCCTCCATTGAAGGAGTGCAGACAACAGTGGTTTAATAACAGTCAGCACAAAGCATTACACTACTAATAATACTCATCTACAATTAGCTCGTAATCCACAGGAATTAGCAGTTAATCCACTTTAAATTTCCTCGTAATCAATATTTACTTATATCCAGGAAAGCCACATTGAGTGGAAAGACTCATTTTAAGGAGGGGCTTGCTGATGCTACATTGAGTTTTTATTTTAAGTTGTTCATAGCCAATAAATGATCAGCTGTGTTTATCATTATACGCAAGTGGGAGCAAACCCAATAACCTGGTGAAAACCCACGTGTTGCACGAGGCAACGTTCAATCCCGGTTCAGATTGAAACAGATGGCGATTAGTCCACTTGATGTATCGCCCTCTCCTGACGAGCCAGGGTAAGGCACTTCCTCGAAGCCCACGGGAAGGGAGTTTCACGACATCATCTGTGGGTGATCCACCAACCCTCCCTGCTGCCTCTATAGTGCTGGATTACCGGGGACGTGCGAAGCCGCCACCACCCGGTTCTCTCTCATATGTACGATGTTACATATGGACACAGTCATCGTGGTAATGTTTATTGCAGGGCAGACCGGTATCCATCAACATCACGAACCCACTGCGTGAGGCTATTTCAGCAAGAAGACCGTCCCTCTGCAGAGCAAGGGTCGTGCTCATCAAGATGCTCCTCGTGACTCATCGCCTGCTGAGGAGTTCCCACTCTGTGACTGTGCGCCCGATAGCAGCATCGCCGCCGGGACTCCTTTGGGGTGATGTATCTAGCAATGTAAAAGGAAATGGTGTTTCCCTGCCTCAAGGCCATCTCTGTGAAACATAATAAACACAGAGTGGGAATTGTGACTCGGCTCAGGTGAAACATTCACAGATGGCATCTTTATTCAGAGCAGGTGAAATACAACGATCATAGGCGATGCTGACAAGGGCAGCCCTTTAAAAATATAGATTTTAACAGCAAGACTTAAAAATATTGGGAAATATACAACATAATTAGGTGTTTGTTGATCTTCTTTGGCACCGTACGTAGCCAACCGTGCTAATCGGAGGTGCGGGGGAAGGACAACAAACTACCGAAAGAACCAAGAATATATTATATGCATTGTCTTTGAAACTGGTTGGTCCACACCAGAGACAGCTTTCTTTGGAGCCTAGTCTCAAACAGTGTTAATGCAGACAAGATTCCTTGTTAAAGGTTTCACTTTGGTGTTTTAACATCTTAACACCTATATTCTTTTTGATTTAAAGCTTTCGTGACTGCAGGGATTCATATTCTTGGTTCTTTCGGTAAAGTCACGTAGAAGGGAAACAATCAAATTATAAAAATATAAAACAATAAAATTCTCAAGACGTTTCGACTGTAACACAAGCAATTATCATCATGATGATTGTTTTATATTTTTATTCTTTTATTGTTTCCCTTCTACGTGACTTTACCGAAAGAACCAAGAATATTAATCCCTGCAGTCACGAAAGCTTTAAATCAAAATCTTAACACTTGTTTTGTTGCCAGATAAAGGGGAAAACCTATTCTCATATTTTGGTACTGGCAAAGGAAAAAAAGCCGTTCTAAAGAAATTCGATTTTAATCTAATTTATGATTTAAAAGTGCATAGCTTCAGTGCCTTCATAATATCGGAAGGAAAAACGTCTCAGACGGTGGCAGAAGCGCATGGGGATGGATATTTAAACATGCGTTTAGATTATTAAGATAATTTGGCTGCTATACATTTGGCTGCTTTTCATTTCCACATGATAAGCCAACTTCGTGAAGCTATAATTTGTGGCCAGGTTGCTTCTGAAAAAAGAAGCTAATACTTCAATGGGCTTTACCTGGTAAATTAAATATTGTTTATTTTCCTTTCAATTTTTTTGTAGTGATTTGTTTACCTTTCCTATACTTTGCACTCCTATCGTGTTTTGTATTGTTTGTTGATGTAACGCTTTGACCTACCCCTAATGGACATCTGTGAAAAAGAGCTTCATAGCTCATCGGATTCCTCCTGCAATATACATAAATATTCGGATTTTGATGTGATAGGCACTCGTGCAGAAATTGGTGAACGGCAGTGAATTGATGAGAAGTTAAAGGCAGATTGTGAGAGCATAACGCGAGAGACACACAATATGGCGGGAGACAGAGAGAGAGACACACGCAAGACAACGTTCTCCCATACAAGCTTCAACAGACTGTTGAAGGTTGTATGGGTGAAGGCTGGCACGAGCAACACCACATCCGGCCGCCTTTGTCTCACCAGTGCTGATGTTTTACACACCGCACCCGATACTCGTTTTAGTCCGAGTCGACATAGGGGAGGCCCAGTACGGGTTCAGATATTCGTCACCCGATATTGGAGGTGAGCGGAAATCGAACTCGTGTTCACTGTTCCGCGGCTCCAAATGCATACAGACATGCGCACGCACATACCCCCAGTAGAATGTGAACTCAATTCGTCTCACGTGAACGTGAATGGATAAGGGGATGTTGACTTATAAACAACCTGGCTCGGTGAGAAGCCTTATCGAGGTGATTAGAGGAACGTGATTTGATTATCCCTGCAATTGCAAAGCTCACAAAGTGTATCGATTGGGATGAAGTCCGCGCACCTGCCTTGACATTCATCCCGCGATAGCGTTCAGCCACAGCAAGGGGCAATCCTTAATTGCCTCATCGTTGTTTAATTCCGCAATCGCGGTCGGGGGTATGTGGGGAGCGTGTTGGACTTTGACCATTCCTAACCACGTTGGTGAAGGACAACGGTGAGTATAGGTGAGAGGGCGAGTTGCACAGTCACCCAGGGCCCCCGTGGTCCATGTCCCTTCTCAAAGGTTTCTCGAAGGTTCTGCCACCACCTCCTCCTGATCCAAAAACAGTGTTCTTCACTCATTTTCAGAGGGAGGCTACTTCAGCCGATATGACATCAGTCTGAGAGCCGCCACACCGCCTCACCTGCAAGGGGTGTTTTCATATCCATGTGCTGTCAGGGGTCACACTGAAGGCCACCTGGGGCCGCCATTGGCCCGTGGGCCTTGAAATGAAGAACACTGCTCTTACCGATCCCAATCGTCCTACTGTGACCGCCTTAGCGGGGTGGCTGCCCATAGTAATTGGCACGTTTTGTTTAGGTGACAAACCTTGCTGATTAGCTGTGTCGGGTGGTGGTGGGTTAACGACACATTTATATTTACGCGAAATAATCCAAAAAAAACTTTACTATGCGGTACACAGTTGCTTTGCAGCTCAAAATGCCCCACGGTTCAGTGCGACTCGTATGGATAAATAAGAAAGCAACAAATCACCACACACGCGGCAGGCTGTGGATTCGTCTCGCAGGTCACGAAGCTCAGCCACGCAAGCAAACGACAGCTGTCCGTGTTCAGACTCGTCTCTTAGTCCTCCTGCGCTCGGAGCACGAACAGTAATCTGCACGAGGTTCGTGGGTTAGATCCCGACTCCATCGAGCGGAGCGCCGGGCGGATGTAATGCGTTAAGTTGACAGTAGGGGGCACAGGTGGTACATCTGCCAGTCATCTAATTCAGTCAGCCCATGGCCCCTGGGTCTGTCCCGTGACCTTCAGTATATTTTGAGTTTATGTCTCACTCTCTCGCCCCGTGGTCGCGTGCATTTTTTTTCGGGTCCTCTGGTTTTTCCCTCCTCATTCAGAATCAACAATGTGCGTGTAGTGTCTGCCTGCAATACAATGTCCACAAAATAAGCCACTTTGTGGAGCTATCATTTGTGGCCAAGTCTATTCTGAAAATAGCTAATAAGTCAATGGGCCTTACCTGGTAAATTAAATAGCTTTTTTTAGTTTTTCATTTATTGATACATTTATCTTGAGTGATTTGCTTACTCCTATCGTTTAAGTTTCTGACCCATCCCTACTGGACATCTCTGAAAAATATCTTCATAGCTTATCATATTTCTCCAGGATAACTAAAGATTCTGATTCTGATAATAAAACGCAAAGACTGAGGTTATAGATATACATACACGCACATCTAGGAAATAAGCATCTTGGCAAAATAATTACGTTGATAGGAGCACATTTAAAAGTTAGAGCGATTTTAAATGAGCCGTGGTCAGTCTTCTCTATTCGTTATTTCCATCTTTTCGGTGTCGCTATCTATGCCAATTAATAATGATTATAATTATTACTATTATTAGACGTCTGCCGGACTTCCGTTTAAGCCGTTTAATTTCATTTGTTCGACAAATAATCCCGCATAGCCAGTTATGTTATCCAGCTAGTTTCTGTAGCAACGGCCTACATCAGCCACTAACAGTGGAGTAATTGTGGTTGGAGTGGAGAGGCGCCCAGCCAGCAGCCAGCCAGGAATCTCGAGGTACGGATCATCATTAATCGTGCTTTTGGAATGATTCACCTTCATCCAAGGTGTCATCACTTCGCCACTGCAGATGTTAGCCGTGTCTTGCTATCTAACTCGGCTCGGCGGGTTGTTATTTTAATGTGCCAGGCGCGGCACCACCACTCCAACATCCTTCTCCATTCTACCGCGGTCTACCGATTCTGAGACGCACATTTAGCTTGTGCATTTTAAAGCAAAAGTTATAATCCAGGAGATGTCCACATGTAAGAGCACGACCCGCAGCTTCGTGTAGAGTGAGCGAGGAGGCTCGTTAAGGATGCTACTGTGCAGTGCCAGGATACGTGCACCTAGAAGACGCTATTGGGAAGTTTGAGGCAATCGTCCTCCAACAACAGCGGAGGGCAGAGGAGCGACGCTCACAACAATGAGCGGATAACCGGGTCGAAAAAAATACAGGAAGTTGGCACAATAGGAGGCACAGGTGGTGCATCTGCCAGTCATCTCAGTCAACCCAAGGCACCTGGGTCTGTCCTGTGACCTACTGTTAGAGGGTCTTCGACAATTCACGTGGCCTCAAAGTGCACATCGCCTGGCACAAGTGTCATGGTAACGTCACCACCACTTAGTGGCGAATGGCGACTTTTTGTTATTGTGAAGAGCAGCGCTCGGCGCTACGAACTTGGTGACCCGAGTTCGATTCCTGCTCACGGCCTCCCCTAACTTCGACTCAGCCTCACATTATTACCCGGTACGGTGTAATGTGTTAACATGGCCACTGTAGAGATAAAGGCGTCCGGGCGTGGTTCTGGCCACCCAACCCTCGTGTGCTGTGTCAGCCTTCATTGGTGCTCGCTTACAGCACTTTCCCCAACAGTCTGTTCAGGCTATACGGGCGATCTTTGTCTTGTGTGAGGCCAAATATGTATGTTTTTGGATTCGTCTTATAATTTGGAGAAGCATGCAATACGTTGAAAGGCGTTCGTCAAGGCTGGACCTATAACGACCTGGACCTCAGTGCAATAAAGGTCACAGAGACCGTGGCGCAGTGCACAAACCACTGCAAAGACAAAGACTCATGTATAGCCTCTATGAGGCTGTTGGGACAAGTGCTGTTAGCAAGAAGTACCGATAAAACCCGGTACCACCACACCCGGCCACCTTTGTCTCTCCAGTGCTGCTGCTTTATACACACATACACCGTACCATCCTACTCATTGGAAGCTGAACTCTGTTCCACCGTGCATTAACAACAGCTGCCATCCGCCATTAAGTGGTGGTGACGGCACCACGGCGCTTGTCACAGGCTAAGTGCACTTTGAGTCGACTTGCAGTGTGGGAGGCTTGCTACTGGTAGGAGTCCCAGGACAGGCCCAGGTGCTATGGGTTGACTGCTGTGCCAGCTGGGTGCAGGAGGAGTTCACGGGACAGACCCAGGAGCGGTGGGTTGACTGAGATCACTGGCAGAGGCAACGCCTGTGCTCCCCACTGTGTGCGTATGAATTCAAATATTGTACCGTACTTTCCTTCCTCTCCACGTTTATACAATGTTCACCTACCTCCACCAACCCGGTTTGGTCAGCGTGGTGAAGTATGGTCAATTAACCTCCTCTACAACACACTCGTTAACAACAATGCATTGAAAGGACATGTATATAATTGTCGACGTTTCGAGCAATGCTCCTACTTCATAGCAGGTAAACAGATATAGTGGGTACCGAGGGTCTGAGAACAGCGCTGGCTGACACCATGGGGGCCGCGTGACAATCACACAGCACAGCACAGCATTAGAACACGTAATTTGTCAATTGCATGAACGTGAAATATCGTAAAATCGAACTTTGTAAATAGAGAGATACTTGAACATGAAGCAGGCCACCTCCATAACCTTCTTCCATTCCTCTCTGAAGGCCTCACCTCTTTTTAATAGCCCATCCCCTTCCTCTTCCCTTTTTACCGTTCCATTTTGTTCCGTTCCTTCCCTATATCTCTTGCATGAAGCCACATGTCCTCTGTTCGGGACACTCATTCCTCGGCCCTTGCACTGCCCTTGCCATATAAATCACTTTGTTTTTGTTACAGCTTTTAAATGTTGGAAAGCGTGCCTTGACCAAAGGTGCTCTATAAATATAGAAAAGGATAGGATCCCAGCTATGACCACATCCAGCACCTACATCACACAAATGTACTATCCCCATGTTAACAATAATTAGTAACTATATATGACCACAAACCTATTGAGCAGAAGTTATTTCTGGGCAGTATTCGGGTTACGAACCTAGTTCGTTCCTGAGACCTGTTCGAAATTCGAACGGTTCGTAAGCCGGCAGTTCAGTTTGCAATTGCAAGTTCGCATTTTAAATCAATATTTTTCTTATTTTATATATTTCATGGAAGCGGGCGTTCGTAAGTCGGACACTCGCAAGTCGAGGACTGTCTGTTTACTTTGGGTTAGATGGTTTGAGTATAAAGGCAATATTCAGATATACTCACCACCATCCGTCAGAGCAAATCAAATCAAGTGGTCACGTGGGAACCAATACCAATTAATTTGTTTTTTTACAATCCGTCTTTGAATCGTTGGTGACCGGGCTGAGGCCATCAGCTAACTATACCGGGAGAGCCCTGCCAGTCACAGGCAGGGTGCCACGGTGACTAGGAGATGTTAACTACCTCGCCTGCTATGCCTGTTGTATGCTATGCCTGTTTGGAGATTGCATGCCTCTTTCTCTTCGTGGTCGCTGGGATTGTTCTCCATATTTGGAATAAAAGTGCGTTAAGAGTATTTGACTGCTGCTACAAATGTACACGTGATTAATGATCCACTTCGTTGAGCTATTATTTGTGGCCATGTCGCTTATTTTAAAAAAAGCTGTGTATATCTTAGTGGACTTTACCTGGTAAAATAAAAATAAAAGTTTAGTTTCAGTAGCCGGGGTTGAACCCAGCTTCTCAATGGTACCAGTCCAGCGCTGATCTTTGAGCAACCTGGCTACCTCTCTAATTGTCGACACGACGACTATGCGATGTGGCATTATTTCAAGCGGTTGGTGCATACGCATTTATTTATTTGGATGTGGCAATGCTAAAGTGAGTGGTGCAGTATTGATTAGCGCGCTAAACTGTGAACCCAGCGATATGTAGATTTGGAGGTTGGTTTACTCCAGATAAGAATGCAAATTACACCAACGACCGAGTTCAAACGGCTGGAAGTCGTGTGGGGCGCTGTTGCGCAATCTGTAGGTGGCAGGCTGTCTCAATCGCCTGGAGGGGTGATTCATTGCAGGGCTGCGCCACTATCTATATGCAAGCAGTCGAGAATACATGACTGATAACGGCTTGCAAAAGTTCAGTAAACTATATTTGTGCAAAGTAAAAAACAATAGGCAATAAAGTGCATATAATCAGTACGTGCCGTGTTACCACATTGTATGTTAATTTACTTAAATAGCATCGTGCAAATATGTTCTCCTACAAACGAACTCTATTCTCATTGCCATGGACTAAAACGTAATCTTGTCAAGTTTAACAAAAGCTATAAATCGCGACGTTATAAACTAAAAATAACCTTTGGGATTTATTGTCAAGCAGAGGAGTGTAACCTACATTAATCTGGGGGTGATGGGGGAGGAGTGCACGTTTTACCGCTCACCACCAACGCCTTCGTGCTGTTCCACGTTTCAGACACCATGGGACCAGCCCGACAACGCATCCACCAGAAAGACACAGAGCTTTACGTGTGCGTAACCACTATACGCGCCCAGCGAAGCGTGGACCTAAAAGGTTTGGATCGATCGTTAAGCGTTTGGTAAGTGACCTGTTGACCAAGACACTACCGTCCTCAGAAGGTGCAAGGGAATTCACAGTTTTATTTACCAGTTAAACTCAACTGTGCTCTTAGCTCTTGTTCATAGGCGAGCTGGTCACACGTAATGATAGCTGATGATCGCAGTAGCTGATATCACCACACGTGAGAATTTATAACAGCAGTCTAATCATCTGAACCAAGGAACCCGGATAAAAACCCAAGCTCCGACCACCACAGCGAGAGCACACGCCAACTCCAAAAGTATAACAGAGGCACCGCCAGGGTCCAGCATGACCTCCTGTGTACCGATCGAGGGAGATAACATCTTCTCAGCGGCAAATAGCAGCGAAACATTGCCTTAGCATTAAAATTATGGATTCACATCTCCAATACAATATTTTGGGGAAACTATCTGAACGTGGTGCTCTGGATGTATGACTGCTTCTTCTCTGTCTTGTTTTATTTATCCACACAGTCTCAATGTAACTCTACATCTCTGTAAATAAACCACATTATACATATCAATCTAGCGTCCACGCAACGATCCCCTCCCCCTAGCCCACACACCCCCTCTTCCCCCCCCTTGCCCTGCCCCCCGTTCTTACCTAGAAACCTCTTACCATGGCATCTCTCTCCCACTTCAGTAGAAAAAACTTCTTGCTGTTGGGTTTCCCACCTGATGATGATTGCTTGTGTTGCAATAGAAACGTCGTGATTTATTTAATTTTATACCTACGTGACTTTACCGAAAGAACCAAAGAGTATTATAAAATATCTATAAATATATGTTGGCATATATATCTGACCATCAGTGAACGTGAAATAAAACTCGTGTTCATAGCCCTGCACAAGTATTTGAGCCTTGGGACGCTAGTTTCACTTCCACTCATGGCCACCAACAATAGTGGTGATTATCTAAACCGGTTCTGGGCCTCCCCTAGGTCGACTCAGCCTCAAATGATAAAATGGTGCGGTAATGCAGTTTGACTTGGTGCTGGCCACCCACCTTGTGTGCTGTGCCTGCCGTTATTAGGTGCTCACTAACAGCTCCATAAGTCTATTAAAGCGATATGGGGAATCGTTTTCTGTGTTTGGTAGAGAAACCTTTCTCAAAACAAGATTTCCCATGTGGGTCGCTCGACCTCTAAATTAATCAGGCGTAATAATGTGATTTGATCAACTTCTATGGTTAACGGGACAGTCTATGTGTGGGTGATGTTTACATCCACGATAGCATGGTTGGCTAAGTGCAGTGCAAAATAAATTTAACATACAAACAACAACAGGACGTTTCCTTCATCTGACCACTGCTACATAGAAGCGACTTCTCTGTCCGTGGCCAGGAGCAGCTTCAAAGCCCCTACATTTACTTTAGCCGATGATATCACAAGTGATGTCCACCGTTGTTGTACAGCAGGACTTTTGAGTGCATTCCATTGTAATGAGAGGCTGCCCTGCTGCAATTAACTCGTCACCACACTTGCGATCTAGAGGTCGATCCTTAGGCCTGGCATTTGGAGCGACGCTGCAAGCTTCTTAAATCTCGCTGCCTCTGTCCACCCAGCTGCGTAAATGGATACAGCACAGTTGGTCGATCGGCAGGTCGCATGCGGTGGTGGGGTAAAGCGTGGGTAACTCCCACCTCTTCCAACAAGGGAAGCATCTTGCAGGGCTGCACCTTTACTGACCGCACCGTCATTGATAAACCACGACGTGCATGGGTCCACGTATGACATGCGAGTAGGGGGTCCACGTGCAGGGTGCGAGGATGCGAGGAAGGGATTCACGTGCAGCGTGCGAGTAGGGGGTCCACGAGCAGCGTGCGAGGAGGGGGTCCACGAGCAGCGTGCGAGGAGGGGGTCCACGAGCAGCGTGCGAGGAGGGGGTCCACGAGCAGCGTGCATGGAGGGGGGCCACTTGCGGCTTGTGAGGAGGGGGTCCAGGTGCGCCGTGAGTGGAAGGGGTCCATGTGCTGTGTGCGGGGAGGGGACCCACGTGCGGCGTGTGAGGAGGGGGTCCAGGGATCTGTAAGACAATCTCTCTGAGACGGCGCTGCTGAGCGTCATCGTCGTCTCCATCGTTGACGAATGCTTTGTTGTCTCGACCAACAGCACCCCTCTTTGACTGCTGGCCCGACGACGACGACTCCACGTAGGAGAGCACGTGCAGCAGCGTGAACAACCTGAACGGGGGCAGAGGGGGGGGGGGGCACGGAGGGGAAGGGGGAGGGGCACGGGGCGCCACGGTGGCAAAATGTCAGGAGTTAACGGGACAGACCTAGGAGCCAATGGTTGACTGACTGAGATGACTGACAATGCACCAGCTGTGACCCCTACTGTGCCAAATTGTTGTGTTTAGCTGCCCGGTGCTCTGCTTATGGATGCGAGCATCGCTCCTCTGCCCTCCATTATTGCTGGTGGGCGACTGCCTCCAACTGCCAAGTAGCATCTCCTCAGGAGTGGCCAATCTTGAGACCGCTGGTACCAGTTATTGGCAAGTCCACTCATCTCTATATATCCTCTTGTACCATATCATTCCTTTTTTCCCTAGCCCATGCCGTGCCCTTTAGTCTGATCTATCCTGCCAAATAATAGTTGCTTTGCCATGCAGTGGCTGGGCATGGGGGCTACATGACCCAGCCAACACAGCCACGCTTGTGAGAGGAGCTCACCAATGGGAGTGTGTCTAGATCTTTTAAGAATATGTGAGCTCCTGACACAATCCAGTCTGGTTAAACCCAGGATGCATTGTAGGCAGGGTGACCTGAATGTTTCTAACCGGTGCAGATGTTACTTTAGACACCTCAACATCCTTCTCGAAAGAATAAAGAAGGGAAGATATCAATGTGGTCAAATAAAATCCGGAGCTTCGCATGGAATGACAAACCAAGTAGTTTCCACCCAGTGTTACACAGCCGATGAAAAGATAATGCTGCCCGACTGTTTCGGAGTGAGACCTCGGCTGCGAAACCGGAGCTGGTCATAAGCACACTGCCCACACTCACATAAAGGCAAAGACATGGATCTCCTGGATAGCCTTAAGATACTGTTGGGGCAAGTGCTGTCAGCGAGTGGCACCTATAAAGGCCGGTACGGCACAAGGGGGGAAGTCCAGGACCATTTCAGATAATCGTTACTGTTGTTGGTCACTGAGTCGGCATGCACACACACCCCCTATGGCCACGCATGGGTCGACCCCCTCCCCTCCTCCTCAGCTGTGGTACAGCATGGCCAGGAACTGGACAATGAGGAGAAGGTGATGAGGAACATGAAGGCGAGGGGCAGCACGTCGATGACCGTCCCCTCGTTCTTCGTGCTCGGGATCTGGATGTAGAGGTCGGCTCCCACGAACTGCAGTGCCAGGGTCGCCACCAGCCACAGTGCATTGATCATGAAGTAGACGAAAGTGCCCTGCACGTTGGGACAGACAGACCAGGCCTGATTTACATTGCATTGGCCGAGTGGCGGGGGGGATGACCCCGGGCTGTTTATGGATCCCCTCTTTGTGCGTTCATTTTTCTCCCCCACTGTCCACTCTCGACGCCAAATGGTCACTTCTGTTGTTATTGTTTTATTGTTCATGTATTTTACAGGATTAGCGGATTATTGGAACAATTAACAATTAATTCGTTGGAATAATAAGGCATAGGTAATTCAATGCCGTTTAAATCTTCTTCTACCACATGCCAAGTACGGTAAGTACTCGCTTAACGCCTGCTGTTTGCACAACGCGTTGTCGCTGGAACGCAATTTTTCTGTTATCGAAGCATCTCCGGTACTCGCGATGACGCGTTGCCAGTACCTTGTTTCTTATCTCGAAGAGTTCCTGCTTCACGCGTTTCCTGTGATCGTCATCTTCCTCCAGAGGCTTGAGGTAGTCACTGATCATGCTCTTCCAAAACTCGTCTTCCTCCTATGCATTCCCATCCACGGGACAGAAGGTTCACTTTGTGCGATTGTCCAAATAACAACAACTTACTCCGATGAATAATATTAATATTGTAATAGTAATAGGTTTTACCCTTTTAACTGGCACAAAAACTGACACCTTTATTCAAGGCATCGTGTTTGCAATAACCACAACACAAGCAATCAAAATGCAAACAAAAGAGACAACTCTGATAATAATATGCACTGTCCTTGAATTTGATTGGTCCACACCCGAGACGGCTTTTCTTAGAGCCTAGTCTCCACTGGTGTTAAATGCTCACCCCGAGCCCTCAATACTCTGATAGTGCGCTGTTTTTGAGTTGTACGCCTTTTGGCGTCTTCTGGTCCAACACCAGAGTGCTTGCCACAAATGAATCACAATAGCTTGCTAATCTCGTCTAGGAGCATTAACCATCACCCACACTTCGTTCATCCATTCATCAAACAAAGATGGTCACCGCATCGCGTGATTTCAGATGCTCGGTCTTGTTTAACTGACAAGCAATGACTTCGCATTTAATTTTCGATTTAAAGCTTTCGTGACTGCAGGGATTCATCTTCTTGGTTCTTTCGGTAAAGTCACGTAGAATGGAAATAAAATAATACAAATAAAACATAATAAAATAAAATTCTCACGACGTTTCGGCCACAACTCAAGTAGCCTTTTTCAGGTGAAGGAACGAACTGTCGCGACGACAGCACTTCAATGAACGCTGCAAAGAGTCGCAGCGTCTTTTAAGCTAGGTGGGAGAAGTAAAGCGCCTTGACAAAGGTGTTTACATATCAAACAGGATAATTTAGCATTGTAATAGCGGTGTTAAAGTGTTGAATCAGCAGGATGTTAAAGTCAGAAATTAGCTTGTAACTGGGAGATTAGCATGATGTTAATGTGAGGGATTAGCATGTGACTGGTCACGGAAATAGCTATGTTAAAGTCGAAGTTTATATATCAACAGAGGCATTTAGTATATGGACGCTAAACGACTGCAACTACCCAACTATCATACAATACACCGATGTGAAAAAACTAAGTATAAACTACATCAATGTTATCAATAAACTCTATATACTCTCCAATCAGCTGAGCTACTAACAATAAGTCGTTATACATTACAATGCCATATGGTGAAAAAATGGGTGGCGGTTTTTTCTTTTCAACGTTAGCACCACGGAAAGCGACGAGCTTTGTTCAGACGGACGAGTCCATCTATGCTTGGAACGGAGGAGGGGAGAGAAACATCCACGATGCGCTGCTCTGTCCTGTGTTGCGTTACAACTATTTTATAAACTAGACTACTATACATTGCAATGTTATACCTTCCAATCTAAACTACATTGTATAATATCGTATACACAGCCCAATGTAAGCTCTAACATCAATTCCATACACCCAGCCATCAGATTTACCATGGAAGTCGAAAAAGATGGCAAGCTACCCTATTTGGATGTCCTAATTAAAAGGAGACCTGATGGTTCAATGAGCCACTGTGTCTACAGGAAAGCTACGCATATGGATGTTTACTTAAAACCAGATTCCCACCACCATCCGTCCCAGAAGAACTCCCTCATCAAGACTCTATACCATAGAGCCCAATGCATTTCCGACCAGGAACACATTGCCAGTGAACTCTAGCACGTACACCAAGCTCTCAAGGCTAATGGTTACTCCGACTACACAATCCGCAAAACCATCACTCCAGCCATGAAGAAAGATTCTCTTGAGGAGCCATTCAAAACCATCACCTTACCCTACATTGCGGGGGTCACAAAAAAGATCTCCAAAATCCTGAATAAACACAAGATCCAGGTCCGATTCAACACAGTACATAAAATGCGTGATCTGGTTCCGTCTGTAAAAGATGTGGTTCCAGACATACAGTACCCGGGCGTCTACAAACTAAGTTGCCTCTGTGGTAGCAGCTACATTGGAGAAACCAAACGACATATCTCGGACCGCATCCGTGAACATAAAGCAGACTTGAAACACGGTAGGACGAACACCTCAGCCGTGGCAGATCACTGTTATAATTTAGTGGGCTCACATGACACGGAGGTTCTCTGCAAGCCATCCGGCTACCATGAGACATTCGTTCATGAGGCCATCCACATATACAAACACAGAGGCAATTTCAACCGAGAAGATGGATTCTGGCTTAGTAACCATTGGAAAGACGTTATAAACCATTTCGGTTCTTAATTGATTGTATTATACGGTGACTTTCAGACTGCAGTCCATTCCCTGACAATGTCTCTAAATACCGTTCACACAACGGTCAAAGGTATAGCATGTTGTATAATAAATAGTTTAACATTGTAATGTTTAACATAATTCATAAGGCAATATATGGTATCGTAATTGTATAGTGAATATACAGTAGTGTGGTATACAGTAGGGTTGGTAGAATAATACATAGTGTAATATTACAAGTCTATTTTACAGTCTAAAGTATAGGGTAGTGTATAGTAACGCATTGTATAATTTAATGGTGGGTTTGTCTATGGCAGTGTATATTACGGTGTATAGTCGTGTAATGTAGAAAAAGTTTAGTTGGGGACATATCAATATAATGCATAATGTTAGAGCTTACATTGGGCTGTATACGATATTATACAATGTAGTTTAGATTGGAAGGTATAACATTGCAATGTATTGTAGTCTAGTTTATAACATAGTTGTAACGCAACACAGAACAGAGCAGCGCATCGTGGCTGTTTCTCCCCCCTCCTTCGTTCCGAGCATAGATGGACTCGTCCGTCTGAACAAAGCTCGTCGCTTTCCGTGGTGCTAACGTTGAAAAGAAAATACCACCACCCATTTTTTCGCCATATGGCATTGTAATGTATAACGACTTATTGTTAGTAGCTCAGCTGTTTGGAGAGTATATAGAGTTTATTGATAACATTGATGTAAATTTTGATTTAAAGCTTTCGTGACTGCAGTAATTCATATTCTTAGTTTTTTCGGTAAAGTCACGTTGAAGAGAAACAACAAAATAACAAAATATATATAAAACAATAAAAAAATTCTCACGACGTTTCGACCATAACTCAAACGGTCATCATCAGGTGTGTCGGTTTGCATAAATTTATTTTGAAAACGGCATTTATTTATTTATATATAAAAATAATAACGTTTGCGTCACGCGCAACGATTGGCAGTTTGCCCAGGACTAGTCCATCTATTTTTTGAAAAGAGGAGGGGGGAGACGAAATTTGTTTTTATGTATGCTGTCTGAAAGCCACTGTAAGCGTGAACAATCAATCAAGAACTGAAATGATTTATCAAATCTTTCCAATGATTGCTAAGATAGAATCCATCTTCTCGGTTGAAATTGTCTCTGTGCTTGTATATGTGAATAGCCTCATGAACGAATCTCTCATGGAAGCCAGATGGCTTACAAAGAACCTCCGTCTTGGAAAAGTCAATGGCATGTGAGCCTACTGAACTCAAGCACGTACACCAAGCTCTTAGGGCTAATGGTTACTCCGACTATACAATCCGCAAAGCTATCACTCAAACCATGAAGAAGAACCCTCTTGAGGAGCCTTTCAAAACCATCACTTTACCCTACATTGCTGGGATCACAAAAAAGATCTCCAAAATCTTGAATAAACACAAGATCCAGGTCCGTTTCAACACATTACATAAAATCCGTGATCTGGTTCCGTCTGTAAAAGATGTGATTCCGGACATACAATACCCTGGTGTCTACAAACTAAGTTGCCTCTGTGGTAGTAGTTACATTGGAGAAACCAAACGCCATATCTCGGACCGCATTCGTGAACATAAAGCAGACCTTAAACACGGTAGGACCAACACCTCGGCCGTAGCAGATCATTGTTCTAATTCAGTAGGCTCACATGCCATTGACTTTTCCAAGACGGAGGTTCTTTGTAAGCCATCTGGCTTCCATGAGAGATTCGTTCATGAGGCTATTCACATATACAAGCACAGAGACAATTTCAACCGAGAAGATGGATTCTATCTTAGCAATCATTGGAAAGATTTGATAAATCATTTCAGTTCTTGATTGATTGTTCATGCTTACAGTGGCTTTCAGACAGCATACATAAAAACAAATTTCGTCTCCCCCCTCCTCTTTTCAAAAAATAGATGGACTAGTCCTGGGCAAACTGCCAATCGTTGCGCGTGACGCAAACGTTATTATTTTTATATATAAATAAATAAATGCCGTTTTCAAAATAAATTTATGCAAACCGACACACCTGATGATGACCGTTTGAGTTATGGTCGAAACGTCGTGAGAATTTTTTTATTGTTTTATATATATTTTGTTATTTTGTTGTTTCTCTTCAACGTGACTTTACCGAAAAAACTAAGAATAACATTGATGTAGTTTATATTTTAGTTTCTTATTAGTTTACTATATGGTATTCATTATATAGTGTAGTGTATACCCAGTTACTTTATGTTAATAGCTCAACTTATTGAAGAATATATTGAGTACATTTATTATATTGACGTAGTTTATACTTAGTTTTTTTCACATCGGTTTATTGTATGATAGTTGGATAGTTGCAGTCCTTTAGTGTCCATATACTAAATGGCCCTGTTGATATGTAAACTTTGATTTTAACATAGCTATTTCCGTGACCAGTCACATGCTAATCTCTCACGATAACATCATGCTAATCTCCCAGTTACATGCGAATTTCTGACTTTAACACCCTGCTGATCCAACACTTTAACACCGCTATTTCAATGCTCAATTATCCTGTTTGATATGTAAACTCCTTTGTCAAGGCGCTTTACTTCTCCCACCTAGCTTAAAAGACGTTGCGAATCTTAGCAGCGTTCATTGAAGCGCTGTCGTCCTGAGAGTTCTGTTCCTCCACCTGAAGAAGCCTACTTGTGTTGTGGCCAAAACGTCGTGAGAATTTTATTTTTATTATTTTATTTCCATTCTATGTGACTTTAACGAAAGAACCAAGAAGACTTTGTCTTTGTTTGATGAAAATATTACCTTTGGTATGGAGGGCGAGGTCTGTGTCTGATTGCTCTGGAGGTCGACTTTTGCTCTCTACTTCTTCTGGATGCTCTGTTTGAGTGCTCGCGATGTCTTCTAGTCTCGCCTCTGCTCCTTCTGAATGCTCCATCTGAGTGTTTGCGATGTCCTCTTCTCTCGACTCGATCTCTGCTCCTTCAGGATGCTCTGTCCCAGTGCTCGCAATGCCCTGTCGTTTCTCCTCGCTCTCTACTCCTACTGTATGATCTGTCTGAGTGCTCGCGATGTCCTCTGGTCTCGTCTCTGCTCCTTCTGGATACTCCATCTGACTGTTTGCGATGTTCTCTCCTCTCGACTCGATCGCTGCTCCTTCAGGATGCTCCGTCTGAGTGCTTGCGATGCCCTGTCGTCTCTCCTCACTCTCTACTCCTTCTGGATGATCTGTCTGAGTGCTCACGATGTCCTCTGGTCTCGTCTCTGCTCCTTCTGGGTGCTCCATATGAGTGTTCGCGATGTCCTCTCCTCTCGCCTCGATCTCTGCTCCTTCTGGATGCTCCATCTGAGTGCTCGTAGTGTCCTGTTGTCTGGCCTCAATTGGACGCAGCTTCATCTCTCTGTCGAGTTCCACCGTGCACGACTCCACTCGGCTGGGAGGGATGATGATAAACTGTTAAACTAAACCATTATTTTTATTTTACCATGTAAGGCCCACTGAGCTAGGAAGCTTTTTTGTAGAATCGACCTGAATATCACAAATTATAACTCAATGAGCGGCTTATCACGTGGAAATTACAGCAGCCAAATACTCTAATCACATGATGATTCTAAATGAGGAGGGAAAAAATCAGGGAACCCGGAGTAAAATCCACACCAACATGGGGAGAGAAAGGAATAGACGCAGACTCCATATAGGCAACAGGCATCGTCAGGTTTGGGATCGAAGCCACTACCTCCTGCATACCAGGGGAGGTAGTTAACATCTAGCCACCACGGCGCCTAAGATACAAGCACAACTAGAATCACAGTTAATAAGTTGAGACAAGACTCAGTATTGACTTGAGTAAAATGTTACGTTGTAAATCCTCCTCCACCCGACACAGCCAATCAATAATCATAATCTGTATTTCTACTGCCGGAGGAGTCCGATGAGCTATGAACCTATTTTCACAGATGTCCAGTAGGTGTAGGGGATTATAAAGTTAGAACATAAAACGATAGCAGTGCTAAGTATAGGAAATATAATAAAATAAATAAAGTATATGAGTGCAACTTGCATGAGTACATCAGTTACTGCCAATTTTTCAATACTAAATGCATAACTTGGGGCAAGGCAGCAAAACAACAGTCCCAAACCACACCAAGATAACACAGTCCCTCAATAATATGGGACATAAACGTTGAACTATCGATACACGAGAGGTAAGGATCAAAGTTAAAAGCATGGCTACAGGCTCTCAGTGAGGTGGTGGCACCTTGAACTGTCATCCTCCTGACTCAGTGCCGAGTATTTCTTCGGATGGACGCTGATCCTCCACTGGAAGCAGTCCCACTCGAGTGGCAGTATATAGCATTTCGTTCCATTCAAACGATGCTTGCGTTCCTTCTTCTGCTGGGACAGGAGGATGGGCATTGTGCTGAAGGCAGGGTCCTTCAATGATATCAAACCAGCGGGAAGCGCACACAAGCTGGAAGGCAGTTTCAGCTGCTCAGTGAACTGGCGCCAATAACTGTCCAAGCTCTGCGGTCCTCCATGTATGAAGATTTTATTGGCCAACGGGAAACCAGAACACCATGGAATAGACCCACAAATGCGAGGGGGAAACATTGCGTTCTATTCAGATGGAACAAATAGTCCATAATTGTCATACTACACTCTCCTGGAAAGTCAGTGAATGACTCCTCCTCGATACCCACCGTGTTGGATTAATGGACACGAGTGGCACAGCCACCACCACCGTTCTTGTCAAGAAACATAAACGATAATTTTGCAAGCTCCGGTCATCCTCTCATCAGTGGATTTTGGCTAACCATTGAACAAAGACAGTGACCACATCGCGTGCTTTTGGGTGCGCTTGTGCGTCCATCTGGAACCCTCTTCCTTCCAATATGAGAAAGCAATTGGAGCTATGCACTTTTAAATCATTACATTGAAAACTAATTTCTTAAAAACTGCTCTTTGTGTTTAGAAACTTTCCTTCCTTCGCACCTCCAATTAGCACAGTTGGCTACACATGGTGTGAAAGAAGTTCAACATACATACATCTGGACCAGTCCTTGGCCTTCCCTCAAAAAGCCTCAAAAATAGCCAAATGTGATGTAGTAAACATGACAACAATGGAGACAAAGGCGGCCGGGCATGGTGCTGGCCACCTACCCTCTTATGTGCCATTCTGGACTTCACAGGTGCTACTCGCTAACAGCACTTGCCCCAACGGTCGGTTAAAAGCTATATGGGGATCGCTGCCTTCGTCTTGGCGGGGGTTGGGGGCATATGTTACACTTTTTTTGCAATGTACGTAGCCAATCATGCTAATCGGAGGTGCGGGACGGAGCAACAGAGGAGAATGGAGCGAAACTCCAAATAACGTTCGACACAAAAACAACAACGACAATAACGATAACACATAAAGTAACTCACCTCCTTAGGGGAGGGCTCAGTAGGCGCCTTGGTCTCACGCGTGCCCCATGATACGTTGTACATGTTGACCAATGAGTAGATGAGCAGCAGCAGGTATCCCGTGGGAATGCAGATGAGGTACAAGAATCCGTGCACGATGCAGAAGAACTCGCGCGGGTGCAGCGCCGCGGCGATGAGATGGATGCCCGCGAGAGTGATGAAGAAGATGCTGCTGGGTGTGAGGATACCGTTCTTGACAATGTCGCCGACCATAGCGAGCAGCGTGCCCGTCATGAGGAACATGTAGATCACGGTGAGCACCATGGCCACCTTAAAAAAAATACCAGGTATAAAGCTCTTTTCAGAAGCCACCTGGCCACAAATGATAGATCAACGAAGTGGCTCATCACGTGGTAATGTATATCAGCAGCCAGATTAAATGCAGAGGGAAGATAGAGAGAACACGTGGACTCCAAATACATAACAGGCGTTAAGGTCGGGATAGGGATCGAACCCACGACCTCCTGTATACCATGCGAGGGAGTTTACATCTCGCCATCGCAGGAGGAGACCTTAGCCATCGGCATCACCATTGTCCTTTTTGTCCAACCACCACCACTTCTTGGGGAGTTACTTTGCATTTATTCCGCACTTTTCCACAAAGTCCTCAAGACCCTGCACTTTGCAAACAACAACACAATAATGATAGCTCATTGTTCTTCTGGGTTCTTTCGGTAAAGTCACGTAGAATGGAGATGAAATAATAAAAATAATAATAACAGAATAAAATTCTCACGACGTTTCGGCCACAACACAAGTAGCCTTCCTCAGGTGAAGAAACAGGACTGTCTGGAAGACAGCGCTTGAGTGAACCCTGCCAAGCATGGCAGCGTCTTTTAAGCTGTGTGGGAGGAACAGAGCACCTTGACAAAGCAGTTTACATAGAAATTAGCATGTAACTGGGGGATGAGCATGATGTTGGTGTGAGGGATTAGCACCACGGAGAGAGACGAGCTTTATTAAGACGGACGAGTCCATCTATGTTCAGAACGGAGGAGGTGGAGAGGAGTTTAGATATCAACAGTAAATTAGCATGTAACTGGGGGATTGGCATGATGTTAGTATGAGGGATTAACACCACAGAGAGCGACGAGCTTTGTTCAGACGGACGAGTCCATCTGTGTTCGGAGCGGAGGAGGGGGAGGAAGAGGAGGAACCCTCAAGACCTTGGGTTTTCGGATGCCTTTGTCCGAACGATCCGCCTACTCTACACCAAGGCGGAGTGCATGATCAAGATCAACGGCGCCCTCACTGCCCCGGTCAAATTCGAGCGAGGAGTGAGACAGGGATGCCCATTGTCGGGCCAACTTTATGCCCTGGCATTAGAGCCTTTCCTGAATCTCATAAGGCGGAGACTCAGCGGCCTGGTGCTGAGGGAACCAAGCATCAAGTTGGTCCTGACGGCATACGCCGACGACGTCCTCCTCATCCTGCGCTCCCTGGCTGATGTCGCCCTGCTGCATGAGTGCCAGGAGGTCTTTTCGAAAGCCTCGTCATCAAAAATGAACTGGCAAAAGTGCAGCGGCCTGCTGGTTGGAGCGTGGGACATGACTGAGTGTCCCGAGAAGACAAAAGCCATCAATTGGAGCACAACATCGCTGCACCACCTGGGGGGGTTCCTCGGACCAGAGGAGGAACCACCGCAGAGGAACTGGGTCGAGCTGGAGGAGAAGGTGAAGGAGCGGCTGGCCACCTGGAGTCGCCTGTGCAAGTTCCTCACCTTCAGGACAAAGACGTTGGTGGTGAACCAGCTGGTGACGTCCATACTGTGGCACCGACTCTTCTCCCTGTACCCCCCCATGAGCCTTGTCAACGCACTTTAGAAGCAAGTCCTCGACTTCTTCTGGTCAGGTGGAGGACATCGGGTCGCGGCTGGGGTCCTGGCCCTGCCACTGGACGAGGGCGGTCACGGGCTGGTGTGCGTGCGGAGTCAGCTGGCCACCTTCCGACTGCAGGCAGCGCAAAAGTTCCTGCACGCCGCCCCTGCACTGGCCTGGAGCGTCACGGCCTCCTTCCTCCTGAAACAGCTGGGGGGTCTGCAGTGCTCCAAGCAACTATTCTACATGGACCTGCAGGGCCTTCCACTGGGACAGCTGCCACCCTTCTACAGAAGCGTCCTGCAGACATGGAGCTCCCTCGCCGTCAGGAGGCTGAACCAACCGTGATCGGCTGAGGATCTGGTCGTCGAACCGATCCTCAGGAACCCACAGACAAAGCTGCCATCCACCACCACCACCCCTGGCATGGAGAGGCGCCTCGCCAACGCGCGGCTCACCAGGATGGGAGATCTGGTGGAGCCTGAAACACGGGGCCGGTGGATCGGACCAGCAGACGTGGCCACAAAGACAGGGCTGCAGTCGCTCCGGGTGGCTGCCCGGATCCTGGCCGAAGCCAAGGGGGCCTTCTCAGTGGCAGCGGGGAGAACGCCCCCCATCGGCGTGGGGGATGACGAGGCCCCTCTCGATCCCCCTCCACCGGAGCTCTCAGTCGTGCCACTGCATCGCCAATGCCGACAAACGAAGGCGGATCACAACCTGTGCCGGCTAGAAGACCTACCGGAGGTGGCCTTCGCATATGTAAAGAGGAAGGTTCTCTACTCCTACATGGTCCGGTTCCACCAACAGGACACCCTGAGGAGCCACAAGGACCATGCCTGGAGGAAAGCCCTGCCCTGCGTCTCTCCGGAGAGGCCTCGCTGGAGGCAACTCTACTGCAGACCGACGTACAACCGCATCGGCGACCTCAGCTGGAGCATCGCCCACGGCACCGTCACCACCAACGTCTCCCTGGCGCGCTTCACCGACACGTCCCCGAAGTGCCGGTTCTGCGGTAAAGTGGAGACGGTGGCGCACCAGTATGTGGAGTGCAAGAGCCTGGACTCGCTGTTCAAGGTCCTGAGAAACATCCTCCTAAGGTTCAGCCTCCACTTCTCCCCGACGGTCCTCTTCTTTGGATACCCGAAAGGCAACAGACCCCAACATCTTCAGGGGCTGGTCAACGTGCTCTTCGGCTACGCCAAGCTCGCCATATACAGGGCAAGGAAGGTGGCCCTGGAGGGGCAACGTCCAGCCAGCAGCCTGGGCATCTTCCACGCTCTGGTCGGATCAGGGTGTTGCTGGAGTTCCACTACACGCGGCTGACCCACGCCGTGCCGGCCTTCAAGGAGCAGTGGGCGCTGGAGGAGGCCGTGTGCTCGGTGGCAGATGACGGAGAGCTCTGCATGCAGATCTAAGCTACCCGTCGTAGGCCGTTTGACTGTGGGAAGGGCAGCGTGCCGATGCAGCACTTGTCGTAGTTATAAAGAAAAAAGAGAGAGCGAGAGAGAGGCAAATGGAGTAGGAAGAGAGGGGGTAGAGAGAGAGGAGAGGCAGAGAGGGGGGTAGAGAGAGAGGGGG